>NW_027480755.1:0-264802 GCF_051401765.1 Calliopsis andreniformis | reverse complement strand
GTGATCATCATAATCACTACAATAATCATAATAATCGTAATTGTAATGTTAATAAGCTTAGCAATAATCACAATAATCATAGTAACCGTAATAATCTTAATGATGATCATAATATTCATGATAATTACATCAAGATCCGTAATAATCATAATAATCATAATAATAACCATAATGGGTCCGGAAATAATCATAATATACATTATACTAGCCATAACAGCCATAATAGTCATAATAGCCGTAATAATCGTAATAGTCGTAATAATAACAATAATGAACTTGGAAATAATCGTAATAATCATTATAAATAGTCATAATAGCCATAAAAATCACAATAGCCATAATAATCAGAATGGTGATCATAATAATCATACTAACAACCATAATGATCATAGTAATCATCATAATAAACAGAATAGTCATGGAAATAATCTTAATAATCATTATTATTAACGTAATAACCATAATCATCGTAATAACCATAATGATCTTAATGATGACCATAATATTCATCATAATTATACTAAGACATGTAATAATCACAGTAATCATAATAATAAACATAATAAGCTTTGAAATAATCATAATAACCTTTATACTAGCCATAATAACCATAATAATCATAATAACTAGAATAATCATAATAGTCATAATAATCGCAATAACCATAATGATCTTAATGATGATCATGATGTTCATCATAATTATACCAAGATCCATAATAATCATAGTAACCATAATAATAAACAAAATAAGTTTTGAAATAATCATAATAACCCTTATACTAGCCATAGTAACCATGAGAGTCATAATAACCATAATAACCATAATAATTATACTAGTAACCATAATAAGCTTGGAAATAATCATAATAAGCATTATACTAGCCATAATAATCATAATAACTATAATAATCATACTAGTCGTAATAATACCCATAATAAACTTGGAAATAATCATATTTATCATTATAATAGCAATAATAACCATAAAGATCATAATAGCCATAATAATCTGAATGTTGATCCTAATAATCATACTAACAACCATAATAATCACACTGATAATCATAATAACTACAATAATCATAGTAATCGTAATTGTAATGTTAATAAGCATAGCAATAATCACAATAATCATAGTAACCATAATAATCTTAATGATGATCGTAATATCCATGATAATTATACCAAGATCCGTAATAAACATAATAATCATAACAATAACCATAATGGTTCGGAAATAATCACAATATACATTATACTAGCCATATCAACCATAATAGTCATAATAGCCATAATAATCATAATAGTAACAATAATAACAATAATGAACTTGGAAATAATTGTAATAATCATATAATAGTCATAATAGCCATAAAAATCACAATAGTCATAATAATCAGAATGGTGATAATAATAATCATCCTAACAAGCGTAATGATCATAGTGATCATCATAATCTCTACAATAATCATAATAATCGTAATTGTATTGTTTAATAAGCTTAGCAATAATCACAATAACCATAGTAACCGTAATAATCTTAATGATGATCATAATATTCATGATAATTACATCAAGATCCGTAATAATCATAATAATCATAATAATAACCATAATGGGTTCGGAAATAATCATAATATACATTATACTAGCCATAAGAGCCATAATAGTCATAATAGCCATAATTATAATAGTAGCCATAATAATAACCATAATAAACTTGGAAATAATCATATTTATCATTATAATAGCAAGAATAACCATAAAAATCATAATAGCCATAATAATCTGAATGTTGATCATAATAATCATACTAACAACCATAATAATCATAGTGATCATCATAATAACTACAATAATCGTAATAATCGTAATTGTAATGTTAATAAGCATAGCAATAATCACAATAATCATAGTAACCATAATAATCCTAATGATGATCATAATATCCATGATAATTATACCAAGATCCGTAATAATCATAATAATCATAACAATAACCATAATGGGTTCGGAAATAATCACAATATACATTATACCAGCCCATATCAACCATAATAGACATAATAGCCATGATGATCATAATAGTCATAATAATAACAATAATGAACTTGGAAATAATCGTAATAATCGTTGTAATAGTCATAATAGCCATAAAAATCACAATAGCCATAATAATCAGTATGGTGATCATAATAATCATACTAACAAGAGTAATGATCATAGTGATAATCATAATAACTACAATAATCATAATAATCGTAAATGTAATGTTAATAAGCATAGCAATAATCACAATAATCATAGTAACCATAATAATCTTAATGATGATCATAATGTCCATGATAATTATTCCAAGATACGTAATAATCATAATAATCATAATAATAACCCTAATGTGTTCGGAATAATCATAATATACATAATACTAGCCATAACAACCATAATAGTCATAATAGCCATAATAATCATAATAGTCGTAATAATAAACAATAATGAACTTGGAAATAATCGTAATAATCATTATAATAGTCATAATAGCCACAAAAATCACAATAGCCATAATAATCAGCATGGTGATCATAATAATCATACTAAGAAGCGTAATGATCATAGTGATCATCATAATAACTACAATAATCATAATAATCGTAATTGTAATGTTAATAAGCTTAGCAATAATCACAATAATCATAGTAACCGCAATAATCTTAATGATGATCATAATATTCATGATAATTACATCAGGAATCCGTAATAATCATAATAATCATAATAATAACCATAATGGGTTCGGAAATAATCATAATATACATTATACTAGCCATAACAACCATAATAGTCATAATAGCCAAGATAATCATAATAGTCGTAATAATAACAATAATGAACTTGGAAATAATCGTAATTATCATTACAATAGTCATAATAGCCATAAAAATCACAATAGCCATAATAATCTGAAAGGTGATCATAATAATCATACTAACAACCATAATGATCATAGTAATCATCATAATAAACAGAATAGTCATGGAAATAATCTTAATAACCATTATTATTAACGTAATAACCATAATCATCGTAATAACAATAATGATCTTAATGATGACCATGATATTCATCATAATTATACTAAGACATATAATAATCACAGTAATCATAATAATAAACATAATAAGCTTTGAAATAATCATAATAACCTTTATACTAGCCATAGTAACCATAATAATCATAATAACCATAATAACCATAATAATTATAGTAATAACCATAATAAGCTTGGAAATAATCATAATAAGCATTATACTAGCCATAATAATCATAATAACTATAATAATCATACTAGTCATAATAATACCCATAATAAACTTGGAAATAATCATATTTATCATTATAATAGCAATAATAACCGTAAAGATCATAATAGCCATAATAATCTGAATGTTGATCCTAATAATCATACTAACAACCATAATAATCATAGTGATCATCATAATAACTACAATAATCATAGTAATCGTAATTGTAATGTTAATAAGCATAGCAATAATCACAATAATCATAGTAACCATAATAATCCTAATGATGATCATAATATCCATGATAATTATACCAAGATCCGTAATAATCATAATAATCAGAATAATAACCATAATGGGTTCGGAAATAATCACAATATACATTATACTAGCCATAACAGCCATAATAGTCATAATAGCCGTAATAATCGTAATAGTCGTAATAATAACAATAATGAACTTGGAAATAATCGTAATAATCATTATAATAGTCATAATAGCCATAAAAATCACAATAGCCATAATAATCAGAATGGTGATCATAATAATCATACTAACAACCATAATGATCATAGTAATCATCATAATAAACAGAATAGTCATGGAAATAATCTTAATAATCATTATTATTAACGTAATAACCATAATCATCGTAATAACCATAATGATCTTAATGATGACCATAATATTCATCCTAATTATACTAAGACATGTAATAATCACAGTAATCATAATAATAAACATAATAAGCTTTGAAATAATCATAATAACCTTTATACTAGCCATAATAACCATAATAATCATAATAACTAGAATAATCATAATAGTCATAATAATCGCAATAACCATAATGATCTTAATGATGATCATGATGTTCATCATAATTATACCAAGATCCATAATAGCCATAGTAAACCATAATAATAAACAAAATAAGTTTGAAATAATCATAATAACCCTTATACTAGCCCATAGTAATCATGAGAGTCATAATAACCATAATAACCATAATAATTATACTAGTAACCATAATAAGCTTGGAAATAATCATAATAAGCATTATACTAGCCATAATAATCATAATAACTATAATAATCATACTAGTCGTAATAATACCCATAATAAACTTGGAAATAATCATATTTATCATTATAATAGCAATAATAACCATAAAGATCATAATAGCCATAATAATCTGAATGTTGATCCTAATAATCATACTAACAACCATAATAATCACACTGATAATCATAATAACTACAATAATCATAGTAATCGTAATTGTAATGTTAATAAGCATAGCAATAATCACAATAATCATAGTAACCATAATAATCTTAATGATGATCGTAATATCCATGATAATTATACCAAGATCCGTAATAAACATAATAATCATAACAATAACCATAATGGGTTCGGAAATAATCACAATATACATTATACTAGCCATATCAACCATAATAGTCATAATAGCCATAATAATCATAATAGTAACAATAATAACAATAATGAACTTGGAAATAATTGTAATAATCATTATAAAGTCATAATAGCCATAAAAATCACAATAGTCATAATAATCAGAATGGTGATAATAATAATCATCCTAACAAGCGTAATGATCATAGTGATCATCATAATCTCTACAATAATCATAATAATCGTAATTGTATTGTTAATAAGCTTAGCAATAATCACAATAACCATAGTAACCGTAATAATCTTAATGATGATCATAATATTCATGATAATTACATCAAGATCCGTAATAATCATAATAATCATAATAATAACCATAATGGGTTCGGAAATAATCATAATATACATTATACTAGCCATAAGAGCCATAATAGTCATAATAGCCATAATAATAATAGTAGCCATAATAATAACCATAATAAACTTGGAAATAATCATATTTATCATTATAATAGCAAGAATAACCATAAAAATCATAATAGCCATAATAATCTGAATGCTTGATCATAATAATCATACTAACAACCATAATAATCATAGTGATCATCATAATAACTACAATAATCGTAATAATCGTAATTGTAATGTTAATAAGCATAGCAATAATCACAATAATCATAGTAACCATAATAATCCTAATGATGATCATAATATCCATGATAATTATACAAGATCCGTAATAATCATAATAATCATAACAATAACCATAATGGGTTCGGAAATAATCACAATATACATTATACCAGCCATATCAACCATAATAGACATAATAGCCATGATGATCATAATAGTCAAATAATAACAATAATGAACTTGGAATATCGTAATAATCGTTGTAATAGTCATAATAGCCATAAAAATCACAATAGCCATAATAATCAGTATGGTGATCATAATAATCATACTAACAAGAGTAATGATCATAGTGATAATCATAATAACTACAATAATCATAATAATCGTAAATGTAATGTTAATAAGGCATAGCAATAATCACAATAATCATAGTAACCATAATAATCTTAATGATGATCATAATGTCCATGATAATTATTCCAAGATACGTAATAATCATAATAATCATAATAATAACCCTAATGTGTTCGGAAATAATCATAATATACATAATACTAGCCATAACAACCATAATAGTCATAATAGCCATAATAATCATAATAGTCGTAATAATAACAATAATGAACTTGGAAATAATCGTAATAATCATTATAATAGTCATAATAGCCATAAAAATCACAATAGCCATAATAATCAGCATGGTGATCATAATAATCATACTAAGAAGCGTAATGATCATAGTGATCATCATAATAACTACAATAATCATAATAATTGTAATTGTAATGTTAATAAGCATAGCAATATTCACAATAATCATAGTAACCATAATAATCTTAATGATGACCATAATATCCATGATAATTATACCAAGATCCGTAATATTCATAATAATCAATAATAACCATAATGGGTTCGGAAATAATCACAATATTACATTATACTAGCCATATCAACCATAATAGTCATAAAAGCAATAATAATCATAATAGTCGTAATAATAACAATAATGAACTTGGAAACAATCGTAATAATCATTATAATAGCCATAGTAGCCATAAAAATCACAATAGCCATAATAATCAGAATGGTGATCATAATAATCATACTAACAAGCGTAATGATCATAGTGATCATCATAATAACTACAATAATCATAATAATCGTAATTGTAATGTTAATAAGCATAGCAATAATCACAATAATCATAGTAACCATAATAATCTTAATGATTTCCATAATATCCATGATAATTATACCTAGATCCGTAATAATCATAATAATCATAATAATAACCATAATGGGTTCGGAAATAATCATAATATACATTATACTAGCCATAACAACCATAATAGTCATAATAGACATAATAATCATAATAGTCGTAATAATAACGATAATGAACTTGGAAATAATCCTAATAATCATTATAATAGTCATAATAGACATAAAATTCACAATAGCCATAATAATCAGAATGGTGATCATAATAATCATACTAACAACCATAATGATCATAGTAATCATCATAATAAACAGAATAGTCATGGAAATAATCTTAATAATCATTATTATTAACGTAATAACCATAATCATCGTAATAACCATAATGATCTTAATGATGACCATAATATTCATCATAATTATACCAAGACATGTAATAATCACAGTAATCATAATAATAAACATAATACGCTTTGAAATAATCATAATAACCTTTATACTAGCCATAATAACCATAATAATCATAATAACTAGAATAATAATAATAGTCATAATAATCGCAATAACCATAATGATCTTAATGATGATCATGATATTCATCATAATTATACCAAGATCCATAATAATCATAGTAACAATAATAATAAACATAATAATCTTTGAAATAATCATAATAACCGTTATACTAGCCATAGTAACCGTAATAATCATAATAACCATCATAATCATAATAATTATAATAATAACCATAATAAGCCTGGAAATAATCATAATAAGCATTATACTAGCCATAATAATCATAATAATCATAATAACTATAATAATCATAGTAGTCATAATAATAACCATAATAAACTTGGAAATAATCATATTTATCATTATAATAGCAATAATAACCATAAAGATCATAATAGCCATAATAATCTGAATGTTGATCCTAATAATCATACTAACAACCATAATAATCATAGTGATCATCATAATAACTACAATAATCATAGTAATCGTAATTGTAATGTTAATAAGCATAGCAATAATCACAATAATCATAGTAACCATAATAATCTTAATGATGATCATAATATCCATGATAATTATACCAAGATCCGTAATAATCATAATAATCAGAATAATAACCATAATGGGTTCGGAAATAATCACAATATACATTATACTAGCAATATCAACCATAACAGTCATAATAGCCATAATAATCATAATAGTCGTAATAATAACAATAATGAACTTGGAAATAATCGTAATAATCATTACAATAGTCATAATAGCCATAAAAATCACAATAGCCATAATAATCTGAAAGGTGATCATAATAATAATAATACTAGCAACCATAATGATCATAGTAATCATCATAATAATCAGAATAGTCATGGAAATGATCTTAATAACCATTATTATTAACGTAATAACCATAATCATCGTAATAACCATAATGATCTTAATGATGACCATAATATTTATCATAATTATACCTAGACATATAATAATCCGAGTAATCATAATAATAAACATAATAAGCTTTGAAATAATCATAATAACGATTATACTATCCATAGTAACCATACTAATTATAATAACCATAATAATCGTAATAATTATAATAATAACCATAATAAGCTTGGAAATAATCATAATAAGCATTATACTAGCCATAATAATCATAATAATCATAATAACTATAATAATCATAGTAGTCATAATAATAACCATAATAAACATGGAAATAATCATATTTATCATTATAATAGCAATAATAAGCATAAAAATCATAATAGCCATAATAATCTGAATGTTGATCGTAAAAATCATACTAGCAGCCATAATAATCATGGTGATCATCATAATAACTACAATAATCATAATAATCGTAATTGTAATGTTAATAAGCATAGCAATAATCACAATAATCGTAGTAACCATAATAATCCTAATGATGATCATAATATCCATGATAATTATACCAAGATCCGTAATAATCATAATAATCTTAACAATAACCATAATGGGTTCGGAAATAATCACAATATACATTATACCAGCCATATCAACCATAATAGACATAATAGCCATGATGATCATAATAGTCATAATAATAACAATAATGAACTTGGAAATAATCGTAATAATCGTTGTAATAGTCATAATAGCCATAAAAATCACAATAGCCATAATAATCAGTATGGTGATCATAATAATCATACTAACAAGAGTAATGATCATAGTGATATTCATAATAACTACAATAATCATAATAATCGTAAATGTAATGTTAATAAGCATAGCAATAATCACAATAATCATAGTAACCATAATAATCTTAATGATGATCATAATGTCCATGATAATTACTCCAAGATACGTAATAATCATAATAATCATAATAATAACCCTAATGTGTTCGGAAATAATCATAATATACATAATACTAGCCATAACAACCATAATAGTCATAATAGCCATAATAATCATAATAGTCGTAATAATAACAATAATGAACTTGGAAATAATCGTAATAATCATTATAATAGTCATAATAGCCATAAAAATCACAATAGCCATAATAATCAGCATGGTGATCATAATAATCATACTAAGAAGCGTAATGATCATAGTGATCATCATAATAACTACAATAATCATAATAATCGTAATTGTAATGTTAATAAGCTTAGCAATAATCACAATAATCATAGTAACCGCAATAATCTTAATGATGATCATAATATTCATGATAATTACATCAGGATCCGTAATAATCATAATAATCATAATAATAACCATAATGGGTTCGGAAATAATCATAATATACATTATACTAGCCATAACAACCATAATAGTCATAATAGCCATAATAATCATAATAGTCGTAATAATAACAATAATGAACTTGGAAGTAATCGTAATTATCATTACAATAGTCATAATAGCCATAAAAATCACAATAGCCATAATAATCTGAAAGGTGATCATAATAATCATACTAACAACCATAATGATCATAGTAATCATCATTATAAACAGAATAGTCATGGAAATAATCTTAATAATCATTATTATTAACGTAATAACCATAATGATCTTAATGATGACCATAATATTCATCATAATTATACTAATAAATATAATAATCACAGTAATCATAATAATAAACATAATAAGCTTTGAAATAATCATAATAACCTTTATACTAGCCATAATAACCATAATAATCATAATAACTAGAATAATCATAATAGTCATAATAATCGCAATAACCATAATGATCTTAATGATTATCATGATATTCATCATAATTATACCAAGATCCATAATAATCATAGTAACCATAATAATAAATATAATAAGCTTTGAAATAATCATAATAACCGTTATACTAGCCACAGTAACCATAATAATCATAATAACCATAATAATCATAATAATTATAGTAATAACCATAATAAGCTTAGAAATAATCATAATAAGCATTATACTAGCCATAATAATCATAATGATCGTAATAACTATAATAATCATAGTAGTCATAATAATAACCATAAACATGGTAATAATCATGGCAATAAACATGGAAATAATCATATTTATCATTATAATAGCAATAATAAGCATAAAAATCATAACAGCCATAATAATCCGAATGTTGATCGTAAAAATCATACTAGCAGCCATAATAATCATAGTGATCATCATAATAACTACAATAATCATAATAATCGTAATTGTAATGTTAATAAGCATAGCAATATTCACAATAATCATAGTAACCATAATAATCTTAATGATGACCATAATATCCATGATAATTATACCAAGATCCGTAATATTCATAATAATCAATAATAACCATAATGGGTTCGGAAATAATCACAATATACATTCTACTAGCCATATCAACCATAATAGTCATAAAAGCAATAATAATCATAATAGTCGTAATAATAACAATAATGAACTTGGAAACAATCGTAATAATCATTATAATAGCCATAGTAGCCATAAAAATCACAATAGCCATAATAATCAGAATGGTGATCATAATAATCATACTAACAAGCGTAATGATCATAGTGATCATCATAATAACTACAATAATCATAATAATCGTAATTGTAATGTTAATAAGCATAGCAATAATCACAATAATCATAGTAACCATAATAATCTTAATGATTTCCATAATATCCATGATAATTATACCAAGATCCGTAATAATCATAATAATCATAATAATAACCATAATGGGTTCGGAAATAATCATAATATACATTATACTAGCCATAACAACCATAATAGTCATAATAGACATAATAATCATAATAGTCGTAATAATAACGATAATGAACTTGGAAATAATCCTAATAATCATTATAATAGTCATAATAGACATAAAATTCACAATAGCCATAATAATCAGAATGGTGATCATAATAATCATACTAACAACCATAATGATCATAGTAATCATCATAATAAACAGAATAGTCATGGAAATAATCTTAATAATCAATATTATTAACGTAATAACCATAATCATCGTAATAACCATAATGATCTTAATGATGACCATATTATTCATCATAATTATACTAAAACATATAATAATCACAGTAATCATAATAATAAACATAATAAGCTTTGAAATAATCATAATAACCTTTATACTAGCCATAGTAACCATAATAATCATAATAACCATAATAACCATAATAATTATAGTAATAACCATAATAAGCTTGGAAATAATCATAATAAGCATTATACTAGCCATAATAATCATAATAACTATAATAATCATACTAGTCATAATAATACCCATAATAAACTTGGAAATAATCATATTTATCATTATAATAGCAATAATAACCATAAAAATCACAATAGCCATAATAATCAGAATGGTGATCATAATAATCATACTAACAATCGTAATGATCATAGTGATCATCATAATAACTACAATAATCATAATAATCGTAATTGGAATGCTAATAAGCTTAGCAATAATCACAATAATCATAGTAACCGTAATAATCTTAATGATGATCATAATATTCATGATAATTACATCAGGATCCGTAATAATCATAATAATCATAATAATAACCATAATGGGTTCGGAAATAATCATAATATACATTATACTAGCCATAACAACCATAATAGTCATAATAGCCATAATAATCGTAATAGTCGTAATAATAACAATAATGAACTTGGAAATAATCGTAATTATCATTACAATAGTCATAATAGCCATAAAAATCGCAATAGCCATAATAATCTGAAAGGTGATCATAATAATCATACTAACAACCATAATGATCATAGTAATCATCATTATAAACAGAATAGTCATGGAAATAATCTTAATAATCATTATTATTAACGTAATAACCATAATGATCTTAATGATGACCATAATATTCATCATAATTATACTAATAAATATAATAATCACAGTAATCATAATAATAAACATAATAAGCTTTGAAATAATCATAATAACCTTTATACTAGCCATAATAACCATAATAATCATAATAACTAGAATAATCATAATAGTCATAATAATCGCAATAACCATAATGATCTTAATGATGATCATGATATTCATCATAATTATACCAAGATCCATAATAATCATAGTAACCATAATGATAAACATAATAAGCTTTGAAATAATCATAATAACCGTTATACTAGCCATAGTAACCATAATAATCATAATAACCATAATAATCATAATAATTATTGTAATAACCATAATAAGCTTGGAAATAATCATAATAAGCATTATACTAGCCATAATAATCATAATAACTATAATAATCATACTAGTCATAATAATAACCATAATAAACTTGGAAATAATCATATTTATCATTATAATAGCAATAATAACCATGAAAAGCATATTAGCCATAATAATCTGAATGTTGATCCTAACAATCATACTAACAACCATAATAATCATTGTGATCATCGTAATAACTACAATAATCATAATAATCGTAATTGTAATGTTAATAAGCATAGCAATAATCACAATAATCATAGTAACCATAATAATCTTAATGATGATCATAATATCAATGATAATTATACCAAGATCCGTAATAATCATAATAATCATAATAATAACCATAATGGGTTCGGAAATAATCACAATATACATTATACTAGCCATATCAACCATAATAGACATAAAAGCAATAATAATCATAATAGTCGTAATAATAACAATAATGAACATGGAAACAATCGTAATAATCATTATAATAGTCATAATAGCCATAAAAATCACAATAGCCATATTAATCAGAATGGTGATCATAATAATCATACTAACAACCATAATCATCATAGTGATCATCACAATAACTACAATAATCATAATAATCGTAATTGTAATGTTAATAAGCTTAGCAATAATCACAATAATCATAGTAACCGTAATAATCTTAATGATGATCATAATAATCATGATAATCATATGGAGATCCGTAATAATCATAATAATCATAATAATAACCATAATGGGTTCGGAATAATCATAATATACATTATACTAGCCATAACAACCATAATAGACATAATAGCCATAATAATCGTAATAGTTGTAATAATAACAATAATGAACTTGGAAATAATCGTAATAATCATTACAATAGTCATAATAGCCATAAAAATCACAATAGCCATAATAATCTGAAAGGTGATCATAATAATCATACTAACAACCATAATGATCATAGTAATCATCATAATAAACAGAATAGTCATGGAAATAATCTTAATAAGCAATATTATTAACGTAATAACCATAATCATCGTAATAACCATAATGATCTTAATGATGACCATATTATTCATCATAATTATACTAAGACATATAATAATCACAGTAATCATAATAATAAACATAATAAGCTTTGAAATATTCATAATAACCTTTATACTAGCCATAGTAACCATAATAATCATAATAACCATAATAACCATAATAATTATAGTAATAACCATAATAAGTTTGGAAATAATCATAATAAGCATTATACTAGCCATAATAATCATAATAACTATAATAATCATACTAGTCATAATAATACCCATAATAAACTTGGAAATAATCATATTTATCATTATAATAGCAATAATAACCATAAAAATCACTATAGCCATAATAATCAGAATGGTGATCATAATAATCATACTAACAATCGTAATGATCATAGTGATCATCATAATAACTACAATAATCATAATAATCGTAATTGGAATGTTAATAAGCTTAGCAATAATCACAATAATCATAGTAACCGTAATAATCTTAATGATGATCATAATATTCATGATAATTACATCAGGATCCGTAATAATCATAATAATCATAATAATAACCATAATGGGTTCGGAAATAATCATAATATACATTATACTAGCCATAACAACCATAATAGTCATAATAGCCATAATAATCGTAATAGTCGTAATAATAACAATAATGAACTTGTACATAATCGTAATTATCATTACAATAGTCATAATAGCCATAAAAATCACAATAGCCATAATAATCTGAAAGGTGATCATAATAATCATACTAACAACCATAATGATCATAGTAATCATCATTATAAACAGAATAGTCATGGAAATAATCTTAATAATCATTATTATTAACGTAATAACCATAATGATCTTAATGATGACCATAATATTCATCATAATTATACTAATAAATATAATAATCACAGTAATCATAATAATAAACATAATAAGCTTTGAAATAATCATAATAACCTTTATACTAGCCATAATAACCATAATAATCATAATAACTAGAATAATCATAATAGTCATAATAATCGCAATAACCATAATGATCTTAATGATGATCATGATATTCATCATAATTATACCAAGATCCATAATAATCATAGTAACCATAATAATAAACATAATAAGCTTTGAAATAATCATAATAACCGTTATACTAGCCATAGTAACCGTAATAATCATAATAACCATAATAATCATAATAATTATAATAATAACCATAATAAGCCTGGAAATAATCATAATAAGCATTATACTAGCCATAATAATCATAATAATCATAATAACTATAATAATCATAGTAGTCATAATAATAACCATAATAAACTTGGAAATAATCATATTTATCATTATAATAGCAAGAATAACCATAAAAATCATAATAGCCATAATAATCTGAATGTTGATCATAATAATCATACTAACAACCATAATAATCATAGTGATCATCATAATAACTACAATAATCATAGTAATCGTAATTGTAATGTTAATAAGCTTAGCAATAATCACAATAATCATAGTAACCGTAATAATCTTAATGATGATCATAATATTCATGATAATTACATCAGGATCCGTAATAATCATAATAATCATAATAATAACCATAATGGGTTCGGAAATAATCATAATATACATTATACTAGCCATAACAACCATAATAGTCATAATAGCCATAATAATCGTAATAGTCGTAATAATAACAATAATGAACTTGGAAATAATCGTAATTATCATTACAATAGTCATAATAGCCATAAAAATCACAGTAGCCATAATAATCTGAAAGGTGATCATAATAATCATACTAACAACCATAATGATCATAGTAATCATCATTATAAACAGAATATTCATGGAAATAATCTTAATAATCATTATTATTAACGTAATAACCATAATGATCTTAATGATGACCATAATATTCATCATAATTATACTAATAAATATAATAATCACAGTAATCATAATAATAAACATAATAAGCTTTGAAATAATCATAATAACCTTTATACTAGCCATAATAACCATAATAATCATAATAACTAGAATAATCATAATAGTCATAATAATCGCAATAACCATAATGATCTTAATGATGATCATGATATTCATCATAATTATACCAAGATCCATAATAATCATAGTAACCATAATGATAAACATAATAAGCTTTGAAATAATCATAATAACCGTTATACTAGCCATAGTAACCATAATAATCATAATAACCATAATAATCATAATAATTATTGTAATAACCATAATAAGCTTGGAAATAATCATAATAAGCGTTATACTAGCCATAATAATCATAATAACTATAATAATCATACTAGTCATAATAATAACCATAATAAACTTGGAAATAATCATATTTATCATTATAATAACAATAATAACCATGAAAAGCATAATAGCCATAATAATCTGAATGTTGATAGTAACAATCATACTAACAACCATAATAATCATAGTGACCATCATAATAACTACAATAATCATAGTAATCGTAATTGTAATGTTAATAAGCATTGCAATAATCACAATAATCATAGTAACCATAATAATCTTAATGATGATCATAATATCAATGATAATTATACCAAGATCCGTAATAATCATAATAATCAGAATAATAACCATAATGGGTTCGGAAATAATCACAATATACATTGTACTAGCCATATCAACCATAATAGTCATAATAGCCATAATAATCATAATAGTCGCAATTATAACAATAATGAACTTGGAAATAATCGTAATAATCATTATAATAGTCATAATAGCCATAAAAATCACAATAGTCATAATAATCAGAATGGTGATCATAATAATCATCCTAACAAGCGTAATGATCATAGTGATCATCATAATCACTACAATAATCATAATAATCGTAATTGTAATGTTAATAAGCTTAGCAATAATCACAATAATCATAGTAACCGTAATAATCTTAATGATGATCATAATATTCATGATAATTACATCAAGATCCGTAATAATCATAATAATCATAATAATAACCATAATGGGTCCGGAAATAATCATAATATACATTATACTAGCCATAACAGCCATAATAGTCATAATAGCCGTAATAATCGTAATAGTCGTAATAATAACAATAATGAACTTGGAAATAATCGTAATAATCATTATAATAGTCATAACAGCCATAAAAATCACAATAGCCATGATAATCAGAATGGTGATCATAATAATCATACTAACAACCATAATGATCATAGTAATCATCATAATAAACAGAATAGTCATGGAAATAATCTTAATAATCATTATTATTAACGTAATAACCATAATCATCGTAATAACCATAATGAGCTTAATGATGACCATAATATTCATCATAATTATACTAAGACATGTAATAATCACAGTAATCATAATAATAAACATAATAAGCTTTGAAATAATCATAATAACCTTTATACTAGCCATAATAACCATAATAATCATAATAACTAGAATAATCATAATAGTCATAATAATCGCAATAACCATAATGATCTTAATGATGATCATGATGTTCATCATAATTATACCAAGATCCATAATAGCCATAGTAACCATAATAATAAACAAAATAAGTTTTGAAATAATCATAATAACCCTTATACTAGCCATAGTAATCATGAGAGTCATAATAACCATAATAACCATAATAATTATACTAGTAACCATAATAAGCTTGGAAATAATCATAATAAGCATTATACTAGCCATAATAATCATAATAACTATAATAATCATACTAGTCGTAATAATACCCATAATAAACTTGGAAATAATCATATTTATCATTATAATAGCAATAATAACCATAAAGATCATAATAGCCATAATAATCTGAATGTTGATCCTAATAATCATACTAACAACCATAATAATCACACTGATAATCATAATAACTACAATAGTCATAGTAATCGTAATTGTAATGTTAATAAGCATAACAATAATCACAATAATCATAGTAACCATAATAATCTTAATGATGATCGTAATATCCATGATAATTATACCAAGATCCGTAATAAACATAATAATCATAACAATAACCATAATGGGTTCGGAAATAATCACAATATACATTATACTAGCCATATCAACCATAATAGTCATAATAGCCATAATAATCATAATAGTAACAATAATAACAATAATGAACTTGGAAATAATTGTAATAATCATTATAATAGTCATAATAGCCATAAAAATCACAATAGTCATAATAATCAGAATGGTGATAATAATAATCATCCTAACAAGCGTAATGATCATAGTGATCATCATAATCTCTACAATAATCATAATAATCGTAATTGTATTGTTAATAAGCTTAGCAATAATCACAATAACCATAGTAACCGTAATAATCTTAATGATGATCATAATATTCATGATAATTACATCAAGATCCGTAATAATCATAATAATCATAATAATAACCATAATGGGTTCGGAAATAATCATAATATACATTATACTAGCCATAAGAGCCATAATAGTCATAATAGCCATAATAATAATAGTAGCCATAATAATAACCATAATAAACTTGGAAATAATCATATTTATCATTATAATAGCAAGAATAACCATAAAAATCATAATAGCCATAATAATCTGAATGTTGATCATAATAATCATACTAACAACCATAATAATCATAGTGATCATCATAATAACTACAATAATCGTAATAATCGTAATTGTAATGTTAATAAGCATAGCAATAATCACAATAATCATAGTAACCATAATAATCCTAATGATGATCATAATATCCATGATAATTATACCAAGATCCGTAATAATCATAATAATCATAACAATAACCATAATGGGTTCGGAAATAATCACAATATACATTATACCAGCCATATCAACCATAATAGACATAATAGCCATGATGATCATAATAGTCATAATAATAACAATAATGAACTTGGAAATAATCGTAATAATCGTTGTAATAGTCATAATAGCCATAAAAATCACAATAGCCATAATAATCAGTATGGTGATCATAATAATCATACTAACAAGAGTAATGATCATAGTGATAATCATAATAACTACAATAATCATAATAATCGTAAATGTAATGTTAATAAGCATAGCAATAATCACAATAATCATAGTAACCATAATAATCTTAATGATGATCATAATGTCCATGATAATTATTCCAAGATACGTAATAATCATAATAATCATAATAATAACCCTAATGTGTTCGGAAATAATCATAATATACATAATACTAGCCATAACAACCATAATAGTCATAATAGCCATAATAATCATAATAGTCGTAATAATAACAATAATGAACTTGGAAATAATCGTAATAATCATTATAATAGTCATAATAGCCATAAAAATCACAATAGCCATAATAATCAGCATGGTGATCATAATAATCATACTAAGAAGCGTAATGATCATAGTGATCATCATAATAACTACAATAATCATAATAATCGTAATTGTAATGTTAATAAGCATAGCAATATTCACAATAATCATAGTAACCATAATAATCTTAATGATGACCATAATATCCATGATAATTATACCAAGATCCGTAATATTCATAATAATCAATAATAACCATAATGGGTTCGGAAATAATCACAATATACATTATACTAGCCATATCAACCATAATAGTCATAAAAGCAATAATAATCATAATAGTCGTAATAATAACAATAATGAACTTGGAAACAATCGTAATAATCATTATAATAGCCATAGTAGCCATAAAAATCACAATAGCCATAATAATCAGAATGGTGATCATAATAATCATACTAACAAGCGTAATGATCATAGTGATCATCATAATAACTACAATAATCATAATAATCGTAATTGTAATGTTAATAAGCATAGCAATAATCACAATAATCATAGTAACCATAATAATCTTAATGATTTCCATAATATCCATGATAATTATACCTAGATCCGTAATAATCATAATAATCATAATAATAACCATAATGGGTTCGGAAATAATCATAATATACATTATACTAGCCATAACAACCATAATAGTCATAATAGACATAATAATCATAATAGTCGTAATAATAACGATAATGAACATGGAAATAATCCTAATAATCATTATAATAGTCATAATAGACATAAAATTCACAATAGCCATAATAATCAGAATGGTGATCATAATAATCATACTAACAACCATAATGATCATAGTAATCATCATAATAAACAGAATAGTCATGGAAATAATCTTAATAATCATTATTATTAACGTAATAACCATAATCATCGTAATAACCATAATGATCTTAATGATGACCATAATATTCATCATAATTATACCAAGACATGTAATAATCACAGTAATCATAATAATAAACATAATACGCTTTGAAATAATCATAATAACCTTTATACTAGCCATAATAACCATAATAATCATAATAACTAGAATAATAATAATAGTCATAATAATCGCAATAACCATAATGATCTTAATGATGATCATGATATTCATCATAATTATACCAAGATCCATAATAATCATAGTAACAATAATAATAAACATAATAATCTTTGAAATAATCATAATAACCGTTATACTAGCCATAGTAACCGTAATAATCATAATAACCATCATAATCATAATAATTATAATAATAACCATAATAAGCCTGGAAATAATCATAATAAGCATTATACTAGCCATAATAATCATAATAATCATAATAACTATAATAATCATAGTAGTCATAATAATAACCATAATAAACTTGGAAATAATTATATTTATCATTATAATAGCAATAATAACCATAAAGATCATAATAGCCATAATAATCTGAATGTTGATCCTAATAATCATACTAACAACCATAATAATCATAGTGATCATCATAATAACTACAATAATCATAGTAATCGTAATTGTAATGTTAATAAGCATAGCAATAATCACAATAATCATAGTAACCATAATAATCTTAATGATGATCATAATATCCATGATAATTATACCAAGATCCGTAATAATCATAATAATCAGAATAATAACCATAATGGGTTCGGAAATAATCACAATATACATTATACTAGCCATATCAACCATAACAGTCATAATAGCCATAATAATCATAATAGTCGTAATAATAACAATAATGAACTTGGAAATAATCGTAATAATCATTACAATAGTCATAATAGCCATAAAAATCACAATAGCCATAATAATCTGAAAGGTGATCATAATAATAATAATACTAGCAACCATAATGATCATAGTAATCATCATAATAATCAGAATAGTCATGGAAATGATCTTAATAACCATTATTATTAACGTAATAACCATAATCATCGTAATAACCATAATGATCTTAATGATGACCATAATATTTATCATAATTATACCTAGACATATAATAATCCGAGTAATCATAATAATAAACATAATAAGCTTTGAAATAATCATAATAACGATTATACTATCCATAGTAACCATACTAATTATAATAACCATAATAATCGTAATAATTATAATAATAACCATAATAAGCTTGGAAATAATCATAATAAGCATTATACTAGCCATAATAATCATAATAATCATAATAACTATAATAATCATAGTAGTCATAATAATAACCATAATAAACATGGAAATAATCATATTTATCATTATAATAGCAATAATAAGCATAAAAATCATAATAGCCATAATAATCTGAATGTTGATCGTAAAAATCATACTAGCAGCCATAATAATCATGGTGATCATCATAATAACTACAATAATCATAATAATCGTAATTGTAATGTTAATAAGCATAGCAATATTCACAATAATCATAGTAACCATAATAATCTTAATGATGACCATAATATCCATGATAATTATACCAAGATCCGTAATAATCATAATAATCATAATAATAACCATAATGGGTTCGGAAATAATCATAATATACATTATACTAGCCATAAGAGCCATAATAGTCATAATAGCCATAATAATAATAGTAGCCATAATAATAACCATAATAAACTTG
The DNA here is from genome assembly GCF_051401765.1 of Calliopsis andreniformis. Taxonomy (NCBI): domain Eukaryota; kingdom Metazoa; phylum Arthropoda; class Insecta; order Hymenoptera; family Andrenidae; genus Calliopsis; species Calliopsis andreniformis. The sequence continues at coordinate 243,256 of NW_027480755.1, read as the reverse complement.
GAAATAATCATATTTATCATTATAATAGCAAGAATAACCATAAAAATCATAATAGCCATAATAATCTGAATGTTGATCATAATAATCATACTAACGACCATAATAATCATAGTGATCATCATAATAACTACAATAATCGTAATAATCGTAATTGTAATGTTAATAAGCATAGCAATAATCACAATAATCATAGTAACCATAATAATCCTAATGATGATCATAATATCCATGATAATTATACCAAGATCCGTAATAATCATAATAATCTTAACAATAACCATAATGGGTTCGGAAATAATCACAATATACATTATACCAGCCATATCAACCATAATAGACATAATAGCCATGATGATCATAATAGTCATAATAATAACAATAATGAACTTGGAAATAATCGTAATAATCGTCGTAATAGTCATAATAGCCATAAAAATCACAATAGCCATAATAATCAGTATGGTGATCATAATAATCATACTAACAAGAGTAATGATCATAGTGATATTCATAATAACTACAATAATCATAATAATCGTAAATGTAATGTTAATAAGCATAGCAATAATCACAATAATCATAGTAACCATAATAATCTTAATGATGATCATAATGTCCATGATAATTATTCCAAGATACGTAATAATCATAATAATCATAATAATAACCCTAATGTGTTCGGAAATAATCATAATATACATAATACTAGCCATAACAACCATAATAGTCATAATAGCCATAATAATCATAATAGTCGTAATAATAACAATAATGAACTTGGAAATAATCGTAATAATCATTATAATAGTCATAATAGCCATAAAAATCACAATAGCCATAATAATCAGCATGGTGATCATAATAATCATACTAAGAAGCGTAATGATCATAGTGATCATCATAATAACTACAATAATCATAATAATCGTAATTGTAATGTTAATAAGCTTAGCAATAATCACAATAATCATAGTAACCGCAATAATCTTAATGATGATCATAATATTCATGATAATTACATCAGGATCCGTAATAATCATAATAATCATAATAATAACCATAATGGGTTCGGAAATAATCATAATATACATTATACTAGCCATAACAACCATAATAGTCATAATAGCCATAATAATCATAATAGTCGTAATAATAACAATAATGAACTTGGAAGTAATCGTAATTATCATTACAATAGTCATAATAGCCATAAAAATCACAATAGCCATAATAATCTGAAAGGTGATCATAATAATCATACTAACAACCATAATGATCATAGTAATCATCATTATAAACAGAATAGTCATGGAAATAATCTTAATAATCATTATTATTAACGTAATAACCATAATGATCTTAATGATGACCATAATATTCATCATAATTATACTAATAAATATAATAATCACAGTAATCATAATAATAAACATAATAAGCTTTGAAATAATCATAATAACCTTTATACTAGCCATAATAACCATAATAATCATAATAACTAGAATAATCATAATAGTCATAATAATCGCAATAACCATAATGATCTTAATGATTATCATGATATTCATCATAATTATACCAAGATCCATAATAATCATAGTAACCATAATAATAAATATAATAAGCTTTGAAATAATCATAATAACCGTTATACTAGCCACAGTAACCATAATAATCATAATAACCATAATAATCATAATAATTATAGTAATAACCATAATAAGCTTAGAAATAATCATAATAAGCATTATACTAGCCATAATAATCATAATGATCGTAATAACTATAATAATCATAGTAGTCATAATAATAACCATAAACATGGTAATAATCATGGCAATAAACATGGAAATAATCATATTTATCATTATAATAGCAATAATAAGCATAAAAATCATAACAGCCATAATAATCCGAATGTTGATCGTAAAAATCATACTAGCAGCCATAATAATCATAGTGATCATCATAATAACTACAATAATCATAATAATCGTAATTGTAATGTTAATAAGCATAGCAATATTCACAATAATCATAGTAACCATAATAATCTTAATGATGACCATAATATCCATGATAATTATACCAAGATCCGTAATATTCATAATAATCAATAATAACCATAATGGGTTCGGAAATAATCACAATATACATTATACTAGCCATATCAACCATAATAGTCATAAAAGCAATAATAATCATAATAGTCGTAATAATAACAATAATGAACTTGGAAACAATCGTAATAATCATTATAATAGCCATAGTAGCCATAAAAATCACAATAGCCATAATAATCAGAATGGTGATCATAATAATCATACTAACAAGCGTAATGATCATAGTGATCATCATAATAACTACAATAATCATAATAATCGTAATTGTAATGTTAATAAGCATAGCAATAATCACAATAATCATAGTAACCATAATAATCTTAATGATTTCCATAATATCCATGATAATTATACCAAGATCCGTAATAATCATAATAATCATAATAATAACCATAATGGGTTCGGAAATAATCATAATATACATTATACTAGCCATAACAACCATAATAGTCATAATAGACATAATAATCATAATAGTCGTAATAATAACGATAATGAACTTGGAAATAATCCTAATAATCATTATAATAGTCATAATAGACATAAAATTCACAATAGCCATAATAATCAGAATGGTGATCATAATAATCATACTAACAACCATAATGATCATAGTAATCATCATAATAAACAGAATAGTCATGGAAATAATCTTAATAACCATTATTATTAACGTAATAACCATAATCATCGTAATAACCATAATGATCTTAATGATGACCATAATATTTATCATAATTATACCTAGACATATAATTATCCGAGTAATCATAATAATAAACATAATAAGCTTTGAAATAATCATAATAACGATTATACTATCCATAGTAACCATACTAATCATAATAACCATAATAATCGTAATAATTATAATAATAACCATAATAAGCTTGGAAATAATCATAATAAGCATTATACTAGCCATAATAATCATAATAATCATAATAACTATAATAATCATAGTAGTCATAATAATAACCATAATAAACATGGAAATAATCATATTTATCATTATAATAGCAATAATAAGCATAAAAATCATAATAGCCATAATAATCTGAATGTTGATCGTAAAAATCATACTAGCAGCCATAATAATCATGGTGATCATCATAATAACTACAATAATCATAATAATCGTAATTGTAATGTTAATAAGCATAGCAATATTCACAATAATCATAGTAACCATAATAATCTTAATGATGACCATAATATCCATGATAATTATACCAAGATCCGTAATAATCATAATAATCATAATAATAACCATAATGGGTTCGGAAATAATCATAATATACATTATACTAGCCATAACAACCATAATAGTCATAATAGCCATAATAATCATAATAGTAGTAATAATAACGATAATGAACTTGGAAATAATCGTAATAATCGTTACAATAGTCATAATAGCCATAAAAATCACAATAGCCATAATAATCAGTATGGTGATCATAATAATCATACTAACTAGCGTAATGATCATAGTGATCATCATAATAACTACAATAATCATAATAATCGTAATTGGAATGTTAATAAGCTTAGCAATAATCACAATAATCATAGTAACCGTAATAATCTTAATGATGATCATAATATTCATGATAATTACATCAGGATCCGTAATAATCATAATAATCATAATAATAACCATAATGGGTTCGGAAATAATCATAATATACATTATACTAATCATAACAACCATAATAGTCATAATAACCATAATAATCGTAATAATCGTAATAATAACAATAATGAACTTGGAAATAATCGTAATTATCATTACAATAGTCATAATAGCCATAAAAATCACAGTAGCCATAATAATCTGAAAGGTGATCATAATAATCATACTAACAACCATAATGATCATAGTAATCATCATTATAAACAGAATATTCATGGAAATAAGCTTAATAATCATTATTATTAACGTAATAACCATAATGATCTTAATGATGACCATAATATTCATCTTATACTAATAAATATAATAATCACAGTAATCATAATAATAAACATAATAAGCTTTGAAATAATCATAATAACCTTTATACTAGCCATAATAACCATAATAATCATAATAACTAGAATAATCATAATAGTCATAATAATCGCAATAACCATAATGATCTTAATGATGATCATGATATTCATCATAATTATACCAAGATCCATAATAATCATAGTAACCATAATGATAAACATAATAAGCTTTGAAATAATCATAATAACCGTTATACTAGCCATAGTAACCATAATAATCATAATAACCATAATAATCATAATAATTATTGTAATAACCATAATAAGCTTGGAAATAATCATAATAAGCGTTATACTAGCCATAATAATCATAATAACTATAATAATCATAATAACTATAATAATCATACTAGTCATAATAATAACCATAATAAACTTGGAAATAATCATATTTATCATTATAATAACAATAATAACCATGAAATGCATAATAGCCATAATAATCTGAATGTTGATAGTAACAATCATACTAACAACCATAATAATCATAGTGACCATCATAATAACTACAATAATCATAGTAATCGTAATTGTAATGTTAATAAGCATTGCAATAATCACAATAATCATAGTAACCATAATAATCTTAATGATGATCATAATATCAATGATAATTATACCAAGATCCGTAATAATCATAATAATCATAATAATAACCATAATGGGTTCGGAAATAATCACAATATACATTATACTAGCCATATCAACCATAATAGACATAAAAGCAATAATAATCATAATAGTCGTAATAATAACAATAATGAACATGGAAACAATCGTAATAATCATTATAATAGTCATAATAGCCATAAAAATCACAATAGCCATATTAATCAGAATGGTGATCATAATAATCATGCTAACAACCATAATGATCATAGTGATCATCACAATAACTACAATAATCATAATAATCGTAATTGTAATGTTAATAAGCTTAGCAATAATCACAATAATCATAGTAACCGTAATAATCTTAATGATAATCATAATAATCATGATAATTATATCGAGATCCGTAATAATCACAATAATCATAATAATAACCATAATGGGTTCGGAAATAATCATAATATACATTATACTAGCCATAACAACCATAATAGTCATAATAGCCATAATAATCATAATAATTGTAATAATAACAATAATGAACTTGGAAATAATCGTAATAATAATTACAATGGTCATAATAGCCATAAAAATCACAATAGCCATAATAATCAGAATGGTGATCATAATAGTAATACTAACAACCACAATGATCATAGTAATCATCATAATAAACAGGATAGTCATGGAAATAATCTTAATAACCATTATTATTAACGTAATAACCATAATCATCGTAATAACCATAATGATCTCAATGATGACCATAATATTCATCATAATTATACCTACAGATATAATAATCAGAGTAATCATAATAATAAACATAATAAGCTTTGAAATAATCATAATAACCTTTATACTAGCCATAATAACCATAATAATCATAATAACTAGAATAATAATAATAGTCATAATAATCGCAATAACCATAATGATCTTAATGATGATCATGATATTCATCATAATTATACCAAGATCCATAATAATCATAGTAACCATAATAATAAACATAATAATCTTTGAAATAATCATAATAACCGTTATACTAGCCACAGTAACCGTAATAATCATAATAACCATAATAATCATAATAATTATAATAATAACCATAACAAGCCTGGAAATAATCATAATAAGCATTATACTAGCCATAATAATCATAATAATCATAATAACTATAATAATCATAGTAGTCATAGTAATAACCATAATAAACTTGGAAATAATCATATTTATCATTATAATAGGAAGAATAACCATAAAAATCATAATAGCCATAATAATCTGAATGTTGATCATAATAATCATACTAACAACCATAATAATCAGAGTGATCATCATAATAACTACAATAATCATAGTAATCGTAATTGTAATGTTAATAAGCATAGCAATCATCACAATAATCATACTAACCATAATAATCTTAATGATGATCATAATATCCATGATAATTATACCAATATCCGTAATAATCATAATAATCAGAATAATAACCATAATGTTTTCGGAAATAATCATAATATACATTATGCTAGCCATAACAACCATAATAGTCATAATAGCCATAATAATCGTAATAGTTGTAATAATAACAATAATGAACTTGGAAATAATCGTAATAATCATTACAATAGTCATAATAGCCATAAAAATCACAATAGCCATATTAATCTGAAAGGTGATCATAATAATCATACTAACAACCATAATGATCATAGTAATCATCATAATAAACAGAATAGTCATGGAAATAATCTTAATAATCAATATTATTAACGTAATAACCATAATCATCGTAATAACCATAATGATCTTAATGATGACCATATTATTCATCATAATTATACTAAGACATATAATAATCACAGTAGTCATAATAATAAACATAATAAGCTTTGAAATATTCATAATAACCTTTATACTAGCCATAGTTACCATAATAATCATAATAACCATAATAACCATAATAATTATAGTAATAACCATAATAAGCTTGGAAATAATCATAATAAGCATTATACTAGCCATAATAATCATAATAACTATAATAATCATACTAGTCATAATAATACCCATAATAAACTTGGAAATAATCATATTTATCATTATAATAGCAATAATAACCATAAAAATCACTATAGCCATAATAATCAGAATGGTGATCATAATAATCATACTAACAATCGTAATGATCATAGTGATCATCATAATAACTACAATAATCATAATAATCGTAATTGGAATGTTAATAAGCTTAGCAATAATCACAATAATCATAGTAAACGTAATAATCTTAATGATGATCATAATATTCATGATAATTACATCAGGATCCGTAATAATCATAATAATAACCATAATGGGTTCGGAAATAATCATAATATACATTATACTAGCCATAACAACCATAATAGTCATAATAGCCATAAAAATCACAATAGCCATAATAATCTGAAAGGTGATCATAATAATCATACTAACAACCATAATGATCATAGTAATCATCATTATAAACAGAATAGTCATGGAAATAATCACAATAATCATTATTATTAACGTAATAACCATAATGATCTTAATGATGACCATAATATTCATCATAATTATACTAATAAATATAATAATCACAGTAATCATAATAATAAACATAATAAGCTTTGAAATAATCATAATAACCTTTATACTAGCCATAATAACCATAATAATCATAATAACTAGAATAATCATAATAGTCAAAATAATCGCAATAACAATAATGATCTTAATGATGATCATGATATTCATCATAATTATACCAAGATCCATAATAATCATAGTAACCATAATAATAAACATAATAAGCTTTGAAATAATCATAATAACCGTTATACTAGCCATAGTAACCATAATAATCATAATAACCATAATAATCATTATAATTATAGTAATAACCATAATAAGCTTGGAAATAATCATAATAAGCATTATACTAGCCATAATAATCATAATAACTATAATAATCATACTAGTCATAATAATAACCATAATAAACCTGGAAATAATCATATTTATCATTATAATAGCAATAATAACCATGAAAAGCATAATAGCCATAATAATCTGAATGTTGATCCTAACAATCATACTAACAACCATAATGATCATAGTAATCATCAATATAAACAGAATAGTCATGGAAATAATCTTAATAATCATTATTATTAACGTAATAGCCATAATCATCGTAATAACCATAATGATCTTAATGATGACCATAATATTCATCATAATTATACTAAGACATGTAATAATCACAGTAATCATAATAATAAACATAATAAGCTTTGAAATAATCATAATAACCTTTATACTAGCCATAATAACCATAATAATCATAATAACTAGAATAATCATAATAGTCATAATAATCGCAATAACCATAATGATCTTAATGATGATCATGATGTTCATCATAATTATACCAAGATCCATAATAACCATAGTAACCATAATAATAAACAAAATAAGTTTTGAAATAATCATAATAACCCTTATACTAGCCATAGTAACCATAATAGTCATAATAACCATAATAACCATAATAATGATAGCAATAACCATAATAAGCTTGGAAATAATCATAATAAGCATTATACTAGCCATAATAATCATAATAACTATAATAATCATACTAGTCGTAATAATACCCATAATAAACTTGGAAATAATCATATTTATCATTATAATAGCAACAATAACCATAAAGATCATAATAGCCATAATAATCTGAATGTTGATCCTAATAATCATACTAACAACCATAATAATCATAGTGATCATCATAATAACCACAATAATCGTAATAATCGTAATTGTAATGTTAATAAACATAGCAATAATCACAATAATCATAGTAACCATAATAATCTTAATGATGATCATAATATCTATGATAATTATACCAAGATCCGTAATAATCATAATAATCATAACAATAACCATAATGGGTTCGGAAATAATCACAATATACATTATACTAGCCATATCAACCATAATAGTCATAATAGCCATAATAATCATAATAGTCATAATAATAACAATAATGAACTTGGAAATAATCGTAATAATCATTACAATAGTCATAATAGCCATAAAAATCACAATAGCCATAATAATCTGAAAGGTGATCATAATAATCGTACTAACAACCATAATGATCATAGTAATCATCATAATAAACAGAATAGTCATGGAAATAATCTTAATAATCATTATTATTAACGTAATAACCATAATGATCTTAATGATGACCATAATATTCATCATAATTATACTAATAAATATAATAATCACAGTAATCATAATAATAAACATAATAAGCTTTGAAATAATCATAATAACCTTTATACTAGCCATAATAACCATAATAATCATAATAACTAGAATAATCATAATAGTCATAATAATCGCAATAACCATAATGATCTTAATGATGATCATGATATTCATCATAATTATACCAAGATCCATAATAATCATAGTAACCATAATAATAAACATAATAAGCTTTGAAATAATCATAATAACCGTTATACTAGCCATAGTAACCATAATAATCATAATAACCATAATAATCATAATAGTTATAGTAATAACCATAATAAGCTTGGAAATAATCATAATAAGCATTATACTAGCCATAATAATCATAATAACTATAATAATCATACTAGTCATAATAATAACCATAATAAACTTGGAAATAATCATATTTATCATTATAATAGCAATAATAACCATGAAAATCATAATAGCCATAATAATCTGAATGTTGATCCTAATAATCATACTAACAACCATAATAATCATAGTGATCATCATAATAACTACAATAATCATAATAATCGTAATTGTAATGTTAATAAGCATAGCAATAATCACAATAATCATAGTAACCATAATAATCTTAATGATGATCATAATATCAATGATAATTATACCAAGATCCGTAATAATCATAATAATCATAATAATAACCATAATGGGTTCGGAAATAATCACGATATACATTATACTAGCCATATCAACCATAATAGTCATAAAAGCAATAATAATCATAATAGTCGTAATAATAACAATAATGAACTTGGAAACAATCGTAATAATCATTATAATAGTCATAATAGCCATAAAAATCACAATAGCCATATTAATCAGAATGGTGATCATAATAATCATACTAACAACCATAATGATCATAGCGATCATCACAATAACTACAATAATCATAATAATCGTAATTGTAATGTTAATAAGCTTAGCAATAATCACAATAATCATAGTAACCGTAATAATCTTAATGATGATCATAATAATCATGATAATTATATCGAGATCCGTAATAATCACAATAATCATAATAATAACCATAATGGGTTCGGAAATAATCATAATATACATTATACTAGCCATATCAACCATAATAGTCATAATAGCCATAATAATCATAATAGTCGTAATAATAACAATAATGAACTTGGAAATAAACGTAATAATCATTTCAATAGTCATAATAGCCATAAAAATCACAATAGCCATAATAATCTGAAAGGTGATCATAATAATAATACTAACAACCATAATGATCATAGTAATCATCATAATAAACAGAATAGTCATGGAAATGATCTTAATAACCATTATTATTAACGTAATAACCATAATCAACGTAATAACCATAATGATCTTAATGATGACCATAATATTCATCATAATTATACCTAGACATATAATAATCCGAATAATCATAATAATAAACATAATAAGCTTTGAAATAATCATAATAACCGTTATACTAGCCATAGTAACCATACTAATCATAATAACCATAATAATCGTAATAATTATAATAATAACCATAATAAGCTTGGAAATAATCATAATAAGCATTATACTAGCCATAATAATCATAATAATCATAATAACTATAATAATCATAGTAGTCATAATAATAACCATAATAAACATGGAAATAATCATATTTATCATTATAATACCAATAATAAGCATAAAAATCATAATAGCCATAATAATCTGAATGTTGATCATAAAAATCATACTAGCAGCCATAATAATCATAGTGATCATCATAATAACTACAATAATCATAATAATCGTAATTGTAATGTTAATAAGCATAGCAATATTCACAATAATCATAGTAACCATAATAATCTTAATGATGACCATAATATCCATGATAATTATACCAAGATCCGTAATAATCATAATAATCATAATAATAACCATAATGGGTTCGGAAATAATCATAATATACATTATACTAGCCGTAACAACCATAATAGCCATAATAGCCATAATAATAATAATAGTCGTAATAATAACGATAATGAACTTGGAAATAATCCTAATAATCATTATAATAGTCATAATAGCCATAAAAATCACAATAGCCATAATAATCAGAATGGTGATCATAATAATCATACTAACAACCATAATGATCATAGTAATCATCATAATAAACAGAATAGTCATGGAAATAATCATAATAATCATTATTATTAACGTAATAACCATAATCATCGTAATAACCATAATGATCTTGATGATGACCATAATATTCATCATAATTATACTAATAAATATAATAATCACAGTAATCATAATAATAAACATAATAAGCTTTGAAATAATCATAATAACCTTTATACTAGCCATAATAACCATAATAATCATAATAACTAGAATAATCATAATAGTCATAATAATCACAATAACCATAATGATCTTAATGATGATCATGATATTCATCATAATTATACCAAGATCCATAATAATCATAGTAACCATAATAATAAACATAATAAGCTTTGAAATAATCATAATAACCGTTATACTAGCCATAGTAACCATAATAATCATAATAACCATAATAATCACAATAATTATAGTAATAACCATAATAAGCTTGGAAATAATCATAATAAGCATTATACTAGCCATAATAATCATAATAACTATAATAATGATACTAGTCATAATAATAACCATAATAAACTTGGAAATAATCATATTTATCATTATAATAGCTATAATAACCATGAAAATCATAATAGCCATAATAATCTGAATGTTGATCCTAATAATCATACTAACAACCATAATAATCATAGTGATCATCATAATAACTACAATAATCATAATAATCGTAATTGTAATGTTAATAAGCATAGCAATAATCACAATAATCATAGTAACCATAATAATCTTAATGATGATCATAATATCAATGATAATTATACCAAGATCCGTAATAATCATAATAATCATAATAATAACCATAATGGGTTCGGAAATAATCACGATATACATTATACTAGCCATATCAACCATAATAGTCATAAAAGCAATAATAATCATAATAGTCGTAATAATAACAATAATGAACTTGGAAACAATCGTAATAATCATTATAATAGTCATAATAGCCATAAAAATCACAATAGCCGTATTAATCAGAATGGTGATCATAATAATCATACTAACAACCATAATGATCATAGCGATCATCACAATAACTACAATAATCATAATAATCGTAATTGTAATGTTAATAAGCTTAGCAATAATCACAATAATCATAGTAACCGTAATAATCTTAATGATGATCATAATAATCATGATAATTATATCGAGATCCGTAATAATCACAATAATCATAATAATAACCATAATGGGTTCGGAAATAATCATAATATACATTATACTAGCCATAACAACCATAATAGTCATAATAGCCATAATAATCATAATAGTTGTAATAATAACAATAATGAACTTGGAAATAATCGTAGTAATAATTACAATAGTCATAATAGCCATAAAAATCACAATAGCCATAATAATCAGAATGGTGATCATAATAATAATACTAACAACCATAATGATCATAGTAATCATCATAATAAACAGGATAGTCATGGAAATAATCTTAATAACCATTATTATTAACGTAATAACCATAATCATCGTAATAACCATAATGATCTTAATGATGACCATAATATTCTTCATAATTATACCTAGACATATAATAATCAGAGTAATCATAATAATAAACATAATAAGCTTTGAAATAATCATAATAACCTTTATACTAGCCATAATAACCATAATAATCATAATAACTAGAATAATAATAATAGTCATAATAATCGCAATAACCATAATGATCTTAATGATGATCATGATATTCATCATAATTATACCAAGATCCATAATAATCATAGTAACCATAATAATAAACATAATAAGCTTTGAAATAATCATAATAACAGTTATACTAGCCATACTTACAATAATAATCATAATAACCATAATAATCACAATAATTATAATAATAACCATAATAAGCCTGGAAATAATCATAATAAGCATTATACTAGCCATAATAATCGTAATTATCAGAATAACTGTAATAATCATAGTAGTCATAATAATAACTATAATAAACTTGGAAATAATCATATTTATCATTATAATAGCAAGAATAACCATTAAAATCATAATAGCCATAATAATCTGAATGTTGATCATAATAATCATACTAACAGACATAATCATTATAGTGATCATCATAATAACTACAATAATCATAATAATCGTATTTGTAATGTTAATAAGCATAGCAATAATCGCAATAATCATAGAAACCATAATAATCTTAGTGATGAACATAATATCCATGATAATTATACCAAGATCCGTAATAATCATAATAATCGTAATAATATCCATAACAGGATCGGAAATAATCATAATATACATTATACTACCTCTAACAACTATAATAGTCATAATAGCCATAATAATCATAATAGTCGTAATAATAACAATAATGAACTTGGAAATAATCGTAATAATCATTATAATAGCCATAATAGCATTAAAAATCACAATAGCCATAATAATCTGAATGGTGGTCACAATAATCATACTAACAACCATAAAGATCATAGTAATCATCATAATAAACAGAATAGTCATGGAAATAATCTTAATAATCATTATGATTATCGTAATAACCATAATCATCGTAATAACCATAATGATCTTAATGATGACCATAATATTCATCATCATTATACCAAGATCCATAATAATCATAGTAACCATAATAATAAACACAATAAGCTTTGAAATAATCATAATAACCGTTATACTAGCCATAGTAACCATAATAATCATAATAAATATAATAATCATAAGAGTCATAATAAGAACCGTAATAAACTCGGAAATAACCATATTCATCATTATAATAGCAATAATAACCATAAAAATCATAATAGCCATAATAATCTGAATGCTGATCCCAATAATCATACTAACAACCATAATAATCATAGTGATCATCATAATAACTACAATAATCATAATAATCGTAATTGTAATGTTAATAAGCATAGCAATAATCACAATAATCATAGTAACCATAATAATCTTAATGATGATCATAATATCAATGATAATTATACCAAGATCCGTAATAATCATAATAATCATAATAATAACCATAATGGGTTCGGAAATAATCACGATATACATTATACTAGCCATATCAACCATAATAGTCATAAAAGCAATAATAATCATAATAGGCGTAATAATAACAATAATGAACTTGGAAACAATCGTAATAATCATTATAATAGTCATAATAGCCATAAAAATCACAATAGCCGTATTAATCAGAATGGTGATCATAATAATCATACTAACAACCATAATGATCATAGCGATCATCACAATAACTACAATAATCATAATAATCGTAATTGTAATGTTAATAAGCTTAGCAATAATCACAATAATCATAGTAACCGTAATAATCTTAATGATGACCATAATAATCATGATAATTATACCGAGATCCGTAATAATCACAATAATCATAATAATAACCATAATGGGTTCGGAAATAATCATAATATACATTATACTAGCCATAACAACCATAATAGTCATAATAGCCATAATAATCATAATAGTTGTAATAATAACAATAATGAACTTGGAAATAATCGTAGTAATAATTACAATAGTCATAATAGCCATAAAAATCACAATAGCCATAATAATCAGAATGGTGATCATAATAATAATACTAACAACCATAATGATCATAGTAATCATCATAATAAACAGGATAGTCATGGAAATAATCTTAATAACCATTATTATTAACGTAATAACCATAATCATCGTAATAACCATAATGATCTTAATGATGACCATAATATTCATCATAATTATACCTAGACATATAATAATCAGAGTAATCATAATAATAAACATAATAAGCTTTGAAATAATCATAATAACCTTTATACTAGCCATAATAACCATAATAATCATAATAACTAGAATAATAATAATAGTCATAATAATCGCAATAACCATAATGATCTTAATGATGATCATGATATTCATCATAATTATACCAAGATCCATAATAATCATAGTAACCATAATAATAAACATAATAAGCATTGAAATAATCATAATAACAGTTATACTAGCCATACTAACAATAATAATCATAATAACCATGATAATCACAATAATTATAATAATAACCATAATAAGCCTGGAAATAATCATAATAAGCATTATACTAGCCATAATAATCGTAATTATCAGAATAACTGTAATAATCATAGTAGTCATAATAATAACTATAATAAACTTGGAAATAATCATATTTATCATTATAATAGCAAGAATAACCATTAAAATCATAATAGCCATAATAATCTGAATGTTGATCATAATAATCATACTAACAGCCATAATCATTATAGTGATCATCATAATAACTACAATAATCATAATAATCGTATTTGTAATGTTAATAAGCATAGCAATTATCGCAATAATCATAGAAACCATAATAATCTTAGTGATGAACATAATATCCATGATAATTATACCAAGATCCGTAATAATCATAATAATCGTAATAATATCCATAACAGGATCGGAAATAATCATAATATACATTATACTACCTCTAACAACTATAATAGTCATAATAGCCATAATAATCATAATAGTCGTAATAATAACAATAATGAACTTGGAAATAATCGTAATAATCATTATAATAGCCATAATAGCATTAAAAATCACAATAGCCATAATAATCTGAATGGTGGTCACAATAATCATACTAACAACCATAAAGATCATAGTAATCATCATAATAAACAGAATAGTCATGGAAATAATCTTAATAATCATTATGATTATCGTAATAACCATAATCATCGTAATAACCATAATGATCTTAATGATGACCATAATATTCATCATCATTATACCAAGATCCATAATAATCATAGTAACCATAATAATAAACACAATAAGCTTTGAAATAATCATAATAACCGTTATACTAGCCATAGTAACCATAATAATCATAATAAATATAATAATCATAAGAGTCATAATAAGAACCGTAATAAACTCGGAAATAACCATATTCATCATTATAATAGCAATAATAACCATAAAAATCATAATAGCCATAATAATCTGAATGCTGATCCCAATAATCATACTAACAACCATAATAATCATAGTGATCATCATAATAACTACAATAATCATAATAATCGTAATTGTAGTGTTAATAAGCATAGCAATAATCACAATAATCATAGTAACCATAATAATCTTAATGATGATCATAATATCCATGATAGTTATACCAAGATCCGTAATAATCATAATAATCATAATAATAACCCTAATGTGTTCGGAAATAATCATAATATACATAATACTAGCCATAACAACCATAATAGTCATAATAGCCATAATAATCATAATAGTCGTTATAATAACAATAATGAACTTGGAAATAATCGTAATAATCATTATAATAGTCATAATAGCCATAAAAATCACAATAGCCATAATAATCAGAATGGTGATCATAATAATCATACTAACAACCATAATGATCATAGTAATCATCATAATAACCACAATAATCGTAATAATCGTAATTGTAATGTTAATAAGCATAGTAATAATCACAATAGTCATAGTAACCATAATAATCTTAATGATGATCATAATATCCATGATAATTATACCAAGATCCATAATAATCATAGTAACCATAATAATAAACATAATAAGCTTTGAAATAATCATAATAACAGTTATACTAGCCATACTAACAATAATAATCATAATAACAATAATAATCATAATAATTATAATAATAACCATAATTAGCCTGGAAATAATCATAATAAGCATTATACTATCCATAATAAGCATAATTATCATAATAACTATAATAATCATAGTAGTCATAGTAATAACCATAATAAACTTGGAAATAACCATATTTATCATTATAATAGCAAGAATAACCATAAAAATCATAATAGCCACAATAATCTGAATGTTGATCATAATAATCATACTAACAGCCATAATCATCATAGTGATCATCATAATAACTACAATAATCATAATAATCGTATTTGTAATGTTAATAAGCATAGCAATAATCACAACAATCATAGAAACCATAATAATCTTAATGATGATCATAATATCCATGATAATTATACCAAGATCCGTAATAATCATAATAATCATAGTAATAACCATAACAGGTTCGGAAAAAATCATAATATACATTATACTACCCCTAACAACTATAATAGTCATAATAGCCATAATAATCATAATAGTCGTAATAATAACAATAATGAACTTGGAAATAATCGTAATAATCATTAGAATAGCCATAATAGCAATAAAAATCACAATAGCCATAATAATCTGAATGGTGATCATAATAATCATACTAACAACCATAATGATCATAGTAATCATCATAATAAACAGAATAGTCATGGAAATAATCTTAATAACCATTATTATTAACGTAATAACCATAATCATCGTAATAACCATAATGATCTTAATGATGACCATAATATTCATCATAACTATACTAAGACATATAATAATCACAGTAATCATAATAATAAACATAATAAGCTTTGAAATAATCATAATAACCTTTATACTAGCCATAATAACCATAATAATCATAATAACTAGAATAATAATAATAGTCATAATAATCGCAATAACCATAATGATCTTAATGATGATCATGATATTCATCATAATTATACCAAGATCCATAATAATCATAGTAACCATAATAATAAACATAATAAGCTTTGAAATAATCATAATAACAGTTATACTAGCCATACTAACAATAATAATCATAATAACCATAATAATCACAATAATTATAATAATAACCATAATAAGCCTGGAAATAATCATAATAAGCATTATACTAGCCATAATAATCGTAATTATCAGAATAACTGTAATAATCATAGTAGTCATAATAATAACTATAATAAACTTGGAAATAATCATATTTATCATTATAATAGCAAGAATAACCATTAAAATCATAATAGCCATAATAATCTGAATGTTGATCATAATAATCATACTAACAGCCATAATCATTATAGTGATCATCATAATAACTATAATAATCATAATAATCGTATTTGTAATGTTAATAAGCATAGCAATTATCGCAATAATCATAGAAACCATAATAATCTTAGTGATGAACATAATATCCATGATAATTATACCAAGATCCGTAATAATCATAATAATCGTAATAATATCCATAACAGGATCGGAAATAATCATAATATACATTATACTACCTCTAACAACTATAATAGTCATAATAGCCATAATAATCATAATAGTCGTAATAATAACAATAATGAACTTGGAAATAATCGTAATAATCATTATAATAGCCATAATAGCATTAAAAATCACAATAGCCATAATAATCTGAATGGTGGTCACAATAATCATACTAACAACCATAAAGATCATAGTAATCATCATAATAAACAGAATAGTCATGGAAATAATCTTAATAATCATTATGATTATCGTAATAACCATAATCATCGTAATAACCATAATGATCTTAATGATGACCATAATATTCATCATCATTATACCAAGATCCATAATAATCATAGTAACCATAATAATAAACACAATAAGCTTTGAAATAATCATAATAACCGTTATACTAGCCATAGTAACCATAATAATCATAATAAATATAATAATCATAAGAGTCATAATAAGAACCGTAATAAACTTGGAAATAACCATATTCATCATTATAATAGCAATAATAACCATAAAAATCATAATAGCCA
Organism: Calliopsis andreniformis; assembly: GCF_051401765.1. Classification (NCBI taxonomy): domain Eukaryota; kingdom Metazoa; phylum Arthropoda; class Insecta; order Hymenoptera; family Andrenidae; genus Calliopsis; species Calliopsis andreniformis. The sequence goes on along the minus strand of NW_027480755.1, from coordinate 224,145 downwards.
TAATAATCTGAATGCTGATCCCAATAATCATACTAACAACCATAATAATCATAGTGATCATCATAATAACTACAATAATCATAACAATCGTAATTGTAGTGTTAATAAGCATAGCAATAATCACAATAATCATAGTAACCATAATAATCTTAATGATGATCATAATATCCATGATAGTTATACCAAGATCCGTAATAATCATAATAATCATAATAATAACCCTAATGTGTTCGGAAATAATCATAATATACATAATACTAGCCATAACAACCATAATAGTCATAATAGCCATAATAATCATAATAGTCGTTATAATAACAATAATGAACTTGGAAATAATCGTAATAATCATTAGAATAGCCATAATAGCAATAAAAATCACAATAGCCATAATAATCTGAATAGTGATCATAATAATAATACTAACAACCATAATGATCATAGTAATCATCATAATAAACAGAATAGTCATGGAAATAATCTTAATAACCATTATTATTAACGTAATAACCATAATCATCGTAATAACCATAATGATCTTAATGATGACCATAATATTCATCATAATTATATCAAGATCCATAATAATCATAGTAACCATAATAATAAACATAATAGGCTTTGAAATAACCATAATAACCGTTATGCTAGCAATAGTAACCATAATAATCATAATAACCATAATAATCACAATAATTATAATAATAACCATAATAAGCCTGGAAATAATCATAATAAGCATTATACTAGCCATAATAATCGTAATTATCATAATAGCTGTAATAATCATAGTAGTCATAATAATAACTATAATAAACTTGGAAATAATCATATTTATCATTATAATAGCAAGAATAACCATTAAAATCATAATAGCCATAATAATCTGAATGTTGATCATAATAATCATACTAACAGCCATAATCATTATAGTGATCATCATAATAACTACAATAATCATAATAATCGTATTTGTAATGTTAATAAGCATAGCAATAATCACAATAATCATAGAAACCATAATAATCTCAGTGATGATCATAATATCCATGATAATTATACCAAGATCCGTAATAATCATAATAATCATAATAATATCCATAACAGGATCGGAAATAATCATAATATACATTATACTACCTCTAACAACTATAATAGTCATAATAGCCATAATAATCATAATAGTCGTAATAATAACAATAATGAACTTGGAAATAATTGTAATAATCATTATAATAGTCATAATAGCCATAAAAATCACAATAGCCATAATAATCAGAATGGTGATCATAATAATCATACTAACAACCATAATGATCATAGTAATCATCATAATAAGCAGAATAGTCATGGAAATAATCTTAATAACCGTTATGATTATCGTAATAACCATAATCATCGTAATAACCATAATGATCTTAATGATGGCCATAATATTCATCATAATTATACCAAGATCCATAATAATCATAGTAACCATAATAATAAACATAATAAGCTTTGAAATAATCATAATAACCGTTATACTAGCCATAGTAGCCATAATAATCATAATAACCATACTCATCATAATAATTATAATAATAACCAAAATAAGCTTGGAAACAATCATAATAAGCATTATACTAGCCGTAATAATCATAATAATCATAATAACTATAATAATCATAATAGTCATAATAATAACCATAATAAACTTGGATATAATCATATTTATCATTATAATAGCAATAATAACCATAAAAATCATAATAGCCATAATAATCTGAATGTTGATCCTAATAATCGTACTAACAACCATAATAATCATAGTGACCATCATAATAACTACAATAATCATAATAATCGTAATTGTAATGTTAATAAGCATAGCAATAATCACAATAATCATAGTAACCATAATAATCTTAATGATGATCATAATATCCATGATAGTTATACCAAGATCCGTAATAATCATAATAATCATAATAATAACCCTAATGTGTTCGGAAATAATCATAATATACATAATACTAGCCATAACAACCATAATAGTCATAATAGCCATAATAATCATAATAGTCGTTATAATAACAATAATGAACTAGGAAATAATCGTAATAGTCATTATAATAGTCATAATAGCCATAAAAATCACAATAGCCACAATAATCAGAATGGTGATCATAGTAATCATACTAGCAACCATAATGATCATGGTAATCATCATCATAAACAGAATAGTCATGGAAATAATCTTAATAATAATTATTATTAACGTAATAACCATAAACACCTTAATAACCATAATGATCTCAATGATGACCATAATATTCATCATAATTATACTAAGACAAATAATAATCAGAGTAATCATAATAATAAACAAAAGAAGCTTTGAAATAATCATAATAACCTTTATACTAGCCATAATAACCATAATAATCATAATAACTAGAATAATCATAATAGTCATAATAACCGCAGTAACCATAATGATCTTAATGATGATCATTATATTCATCATAATTATACCAAGTACCATAATAAGCATAGTAACCATAATAATAAACATAATAAGCTTTGAAACAATCATAATAACCGTTTTACTAGCCATAGTAGCCATAATAATCATAATAACCATACTCATCATAATAATTATAATAATAACCAAAATAAGCTTGGAAACAATCATAATAAGCATTATACTAGCCGTAATAATCATAATAATCATAATAACTATAATAATCATAATAGTCATAATAATAACCATAATAAACTTGGATATAATCATATTTATCATTATAATAGCAATAATAACCATAAAAATCATAATAGCCATAATAATCTGAATGTTGATCCTAATAATCGTACTAACAACCATAATAATCATAGTGACCATCATAATAACTACAATAATCATAATAATCGTAATTGTAATGTTAATAAGCATAGCAATAATCACAATAATCATAGTAACCATAATAATCTTAATGATGATCATAATATCCATGATAGTTATACCAAGATCCGTAATAATCATAATAATCATAATAATAACCCTAATGTGTTCGGAAATAATCATAATATACATAATACTAGCCATAACAACCATAATAGTCATAATAGCCATAATAATCATAATAGTCGTTATAATAACAATAATGAACTAGGAAATAATCGTAATAGTCATTATAATAGTCATAATAGCCATAAAAATCACAATAGCCACAATAATCAGAATGGTGATCATAGTAATCATACTAGCAACCATAATGATCATGGTAATCATCATCATAAACAGAATAGTCATGGAAATAATCTTAATAATAATTATTATTAACGTAATAACCATAATAATCTTAATGATGACCATAATATACATCATAATTATACCTAGACATATAATAATCAGAATAATCATAATAATAAGCATAATAAGCTTTGAAATAGTCATAATAACCTTCATACTAGCCATAATAACCATAATAATCATAATAACTAGAGTAATCATAATAGTCATAATAATCGCAATAACCATAATGATCTTAATGATGATCATTATATTCATCACAATTATACCAAGATCCATAATAAGCATAGTAACCATAATAATAAACATAATAAGCATTGAAATAATCATAATAACCGTTATACTAGCCATAGTAACCATAATAATCATAATAACCATAATAATATTAATAATCATAGTATTAACCATAATAAGCTTGGAAATAATCATAATAAGCATTATACTAGCCATAATAATCATAATAACTATAATAATCATAGTAGTCATAATAATAACCATAATAAACCTGGAAATAGCCATATTTATCATTATAATAGCAATAATAACCATAAAAATCATAATAGCCATAATAATCTGAATGTTGATCATACTAATCGTACTAACAGCCATAGTAGTAATAGTGATCATCATAGTAACTACAATAATCATAGTAATCGTAATTGTAATGTTAATAAGCATAGCAATAATCACAATAATCATAGTAACCATAATAATCTTAATCATGATCATAATATCCATGATAATTATACCAAGATCCGTAATAATCATAATAATCATAATAATAACCATAATGGGTTCGGAAATAATCATAATATACATTATACTAACCATAACAACCATAATAGTCATAATAGCCATAATAATCATAATAGTCGTAATAATAACAACAATGAACTAGGAAATAATCGTAATAATCATTATAATAGTCATAATAGCCATATAAATCACAATAGCCATAATAATCAGAATGGTGATCATAATAATCATACTAACAACCATAATGATCATAGTAATCATCATAATAAACAGAATAGTCATGGAAATAAATCTTAATAATGGTTATTATTAACGTAATAACCATAATCACCTTAATAACCATAATGATCTCAATGATGACCATAATATTCATCATAATTATACTAATACAGATAATAATCAGAGTAATCATAATAATAAACATAATAAGCTTTGAAATAATCATAATAACCGTTATACTAGCCATAATAACCATAATAATCATAATAACTACAGTAATCATAATAGTCATAATAATCGCAATAACCATAATGATCTTAATGATGATCATGATATTCATCATAATTATACCAAGATCCATAATAAGCATAGTAACCATAATAAAAAACATAATAAGCTTTGCAATAATCATAATAACCGTTATACTAGCCATAGTAACCATAATAATCATAATAACCATAATAATCATAATAATTATAGTAGTAACCATAATAAGCTTTGAAATAATCATAATAACCGTTATACTAGCCATAATAACCATAATAATCATAATAACTACAGTAATCATAATAGTCATAATAATCGCAATAACCATAATGATCTTAATGATGATCATGATATTCATCATAATTATACCAAGATCCATAATAAGCATAGTAACCATAATAATCATAATAACTATAATAATCATAATAGTCATAATAATAACCGTACTAAACTTGGAAATAATCATATTTATCAGTGTAATAGCAATAATAACCATAAAAATCATAATAGCCATAATAATCTGAATGTTGATCCTAATAATCATACTAACAACCATAATAATCATAGTGATCATCATAATAACTACAATAATCATAATAATCGTAATTGTAATGTTAATAAGCATAACAATAATCACAATAATCATAGTAACCATAATAATCTTAATGATGATCATAATATCCATGATAATTATACCAAGATCCGTAATAATCATAATAATCATAATAATAACCCTAATGTGTTCGGAAATAATCATAATATACTTTATACTAGCCCTAACAACCATAATAGTCATAATAGCCATAACAATCATAATAGTCGTAATAATAACCATAATGAACCTGGAAATAATCGTAATAATCCTTACAATAGCCACAATAGCCATAAAAATCACAATAGCCATAATAATCTGAATGGTGATCATAATAATCATACTAACAACCATAATGATCATAGTAATCATCATAATAAACAGAATAGTCATGGAAATAATCTTAATATTCATTATTATTAACGTAATAACCATAATGATCCTAATGATGACCACAATATTGATCATAATTATACCTAGACATATAATAATCAGAGTAAACGTAACAATAAGCATAATAAGCTTTGAAATAATCATAATAACCGTTATACTAGCCATAGTAACCATAATAATCATAATAACTAGAATAATCATAATAGTCATAATAATCGCAATAACCATAATGATCCTAATGATGATCATTATATTCATCATAATTATACCAAGATCCATAATAATCATAGTAACCATAATAATAAACATCATAAGCTTTGAAATAATCATAATAACCGTTATACTAGCCATAGAAGCCATAATAATCATAATAATCATAATCAACATAATAATTATATTAATAACCATAACAAGCTTGGAAATAATCATCATAAGCATTATACTAGCCATAATAATCATAATAATCATAATAACTATAATAATCATAATAGTCATAATAATAAACATAATAAACTTGGAAATAATCATATTTATCATTATAATAGCAATAATAACCATAAAAATCATAATAGCCATAATAATCTGAATGTTGATCATAATAATCATACTGACAGCCATAATAGTCATAGTGATCATGATAATAACTACAATAATCATAATAATCGTAATTGCAATGTTAATAAGCATAGCAATAATCACAATAATCAGAGTAACCATAATAATCTTAATGATGATCATAATATCCATGATAATTATACCAAGACCCGTAATAATCATAATAATCGTCATAATAACCATAATAGGTTCAGAAATAATCATAATATACTTTATACTAGCCATAACAACCATAATAGTCATAATAGCCAGAATAGTCATAATAGTCGTAATAATAACCATAATGAGCTTGGAAATAATCGTAATAATCATTACAATAGCCACAATAGCCATAAAAATCACAATAGCCGTAATAATCTGAATGGTGATCATAATAATCATTCTAACAATCATAATGATCATAGTAATCATCATAATAAACAGAATAGTCATGGAAATAATCTTAACAATCATTATTATTAACGTAATAACCATAATGATCCTAATGATGACCACAATATTGATCATAATTATACCTAGACATATAATAATCAGAGTAATCGTAACAATAAGCATAATAAGCTTTGAAATAATCATAATAACCTTTATACTAGCCTTAATAACCATAATAATCATAATAACTAGAGTAATCATAATAGTCATAATAATCGCAATAACCATAATGATCTTAATGATGATCATTATATTCATCACAATTATACCAAGATCCATAATAATCATAGTAACCATAATAATAAACATAATAAGCTTTGAAACAATCATAATAACCGTTATACTAGCCATAGTAGCCATAATGAACATAATAACTATACTCATCATAATAATTATAATAATAACCATAATAAGCTTGGAAATAATCATAATAACCGTAATAACCATAATAATCATAATAACTATAATAATCATAATAGTCATAATAATAACCATAATAAACTTGGAAATAGTCATATTTATCATTATAATAGCAATAATAACCATAAAAATCATAATAGCCATAATAATCTGAATGTTGATCCTAATAATCATACTAACAACCATAATAATCATAGTGATCATCATAATAACTACAATAATCATAATAATCGTAATTGTAATGTTAATAAGCATAGCAATAATCACAATAATCATAGTAACCATAATAATCTTAATGATGATCATAATATCCATGATAATTATACCAAGATCCGTAATAATCATAATAATCATAATAATAACCATAATGGGTTCGTAAATAATCATAATATACATTATACTAGCCATAACAACCATAATAGTCATAATAGCCATAATAATCATAATAGTCGTAATAATAACAATAATGAACTAGGAAATAATCGTAATAATCATTATAATAGTCTTAATAGCCATAAAAATCACAATAGCCACAATAATCAGAATGGTGATCATAATAATCATACTAACAACCATAATGATCATAGTAATCATCATAATAAACAGAATAGTCATGGAAATAATCTTAATAACCATTATTATTAACGTAATAACCATAATCACCTTAATAACCATAATGATATCAATGATGACCATAATATTCATCATAATTATACTAAGACAAATAATAATCAGAGTAATCATAATAATAAACATAATAAGCTTTAAAATAATCATAATAACCTTTATACTAGCCATAATAAGCATAATAATCATAATAACTAGAATAATCATAATAGTCATAATAATCGCAATAACCATAATGATCTTAATGATGATCATGATATTCACCATAATTATGCCAAGATCCATAATAAGCATAGTAACCATAATAATAAACATAATAAGCTTTGAAATAATCATAATAACCGTTATACTAGCCATAGTAACCATAATAATCATAATAACCATAATAATCATAATAATTACAGTAATAACCATAATAAGCTTTGAAATAATCATAATAACCGTTATACTAGCCATAGTAACCATAATAATCATAATAACTATAATAATCATAATAGTGATAATAATAACCGTAATAAACTTGGAAATAATCATATTTATCATCATAATAGCAATAATAACCATTAAAATCATAATAGCCATAATAATCTGAATGTTGATCCTAATAATCATACTAACAACCATAATAATCATAGTGATCATAATAATAACTACAATAATCATAATAATCGAAATAGTAATGTTAATAAGCATAGCAATAATCACAATAATCATAGTAACCATAATAATCTTAATGATGATCATAATATCCATGATAATTGTACCAAGATCCGTAATAATCATAATAATCATAATAATAACCATAATGGGAACGGAAATAATCATAATATACATTATACTAGCCATAACAACCATAATAGTCATAATAGCCATAATAATCATAATAGTCGTAATAATAACAATAATGAACTTGGAAATAGTGGTAATAATCATTACAATAGTCATAATAGCCATAAAAATCTCAATAGCCACAATAAGCAGAATGGTGATCATAATAATCATACTAGCAACCATAATGATCATGGTAATCATCATCATAAACAGAATAGTCATGGAAATAATCTTAATAATAATTATTATTAACGTAATAGCCATAATAATCTTAATGATGACCATAATATACATCATAATTATACCTAGACATATAATAATCAGAATAATCATAATAATTAGCATAATAAGCTTTGAAATAATCATAATAACCTTCATACTAGCCATAATAACCATAATAATCATAATAACTAGAGTAATCATAATAGTCATAATAATCGCAATAACCATAATGATCTTAATGATGATCATTATATTCATCATAATTATACCAAGATCCATAATAAGCATAGTAACCATAATAATAAACATAATAAGCTTTGAAATAATCATAATAACCGTTATACTAGCCATAGTAACCATAATAATTATAATAACTATAATAATCATAATAGTGATAATAATAACCGTAATAAACTTGGAAATAACCATATTTATCATTATAATAGCAATAATAACCATAAAAATCATAATAGCCATAATAATCTGAATGTTGATCCTAATAATCGTACTAACAACCATAATAATCATAGTGATCATCATAATAACTACAATAGTCATAATAATCGTAATTGTAATGTTAATAAGCATAGCAATAATCACAATAATCATAGTAACCATAATAATCCTAATGATGATCATAATATCCATGATAATTATACCAAGATCCGTAATAATCATAATAATCATAATAATAACGCTAATGTGTTCGGAAATAATCATAATATACATTATACTTGCCATAACAACCATAATAGTCATAATAGCCATAATAATCATAATAGTCGTAATAATAACAATAATGAACTTGGAAACAATGGTAATAATCATTATAATAGTCAGAATAGCCATAAAAATCACAATAGCCATAATAATCAGAATGGTGATCATAATAATCATACTAGCAACCATAATGATCATGGTAATCATCATCATAAACAGAATAGTCATGGAAATAATCTCAATAATCATTATTATTAACGTAATAACCATAATAATCTTAATGATGACCATAATATACATCATAATTATACCTAGACATATAATAATCAGAATAATCATAATAATAAGCATGATAAGCTTTGAAATAATCATAATAACCTTCATACTAGCCATAATAACCATAATAATCATAATAACTAGAGTAACCATAATAGTCATAATAATCGCAATAACCATAATGATCTTAATGATGATCATTATATTCATCACAATTATACCAAGATCCATAATAAGCATAGTAACCATAATAATAAACATAATAAGCATTGAAAAAATCATAATAACCGTTATACTAGCCATAGTAACCATAATAATCATAATAACCATAATAATCTTAATAATTATAGTAATAACCATAATAAGCTTGGAAATAATCATGATAAGCATTATACTAGCCATAATAATCATAATAATCATAATAACTATAATAATCATAGTAGTCATAATAATAACCATAATAAACCTGGAAATAGCCATATTTATCATTATAATAGCAATAATAACCATAAAAATCATAATAGCCATAATAATCTGAATGTTGATCATACTAATCGTACTAACAGCCATAGTAGTAATAGTGATCATCATAGTAACTACAATAATCATAGTAATCGTAATTGTAATGTTAATAAGCATAGCAATAATCACAATAATCATAGTAACCATAATAATCTTAATCATGATCATAATATCCATGATAATTATACCAAGATCCGTAATAATCATAATAATCATAATAATAACCATAATGGGTTCGGAAATAATCATAATATACATTATACTAACCATAACAACCATAATAGTCATAATAGCCATAATAATCATAATAGTCGTAATAATAACAACAATGAACTAGGAAATAATCGTAATAATCATTATAATAGTCATAATAGCCATATAAATCACAATAGCCATAATAATCAGAATGGTGATCATAATAATCATACTAACAACCATAATGATCATAGTAATCATCATAATAAACAGAATAGTCATGGAAATAATCTTAATAATGGTTATTATTAACGTAATAACCATAATCACCTTAATAACCATAATGATCTCAATGATGACCATAATATTCATCATAATTATACTAATACAGATAATAATCAGAGTAATCATAATAATAAACATAATAAGCTTTGAAATAATCATAATAACCGTTATACTAGCCATAATAACCATAATAATCATAATAACTACAGTAATCATAATAGTCATAATAATCGCAATAACCATAATGATCTTAATGATGATCATGATATTCATCATAATTATACCAAGATCCATAATAAGCATAGTAACCATAATAAAAAACATAATAAGCTTTGCAATAATCATAATAACCGTTATACTAGCCATAGTAACCATAATAATCATAATAACCATAATAATCATAATAATTATAGTAGTAACCATAATAAGCTTTGAAATAATCATAATAACCGTTATACTAGCCATAATAACCATAATAATCATAATAACTACAGTAATCATAATAGTCATAATAATCGCAATAACCATAATGATCTTAATGATGATCATGATATTCATCATAATTATACCAAGATCCATAATAAGCATAGTAACCATAATAATCATAATAACTATAATAATCATAATAGTCATAATAATAACCGTACTAAACTTGGAAATAATCATATTTATCAGTGTAATAGCAATAATAACCATAAAAATCATAATAGCCATAATAATCTGAATGTTGATCCTAATAATCATACTAACAACCATAATAATCATAGTGATCATCATAATAACTACAATAATCATAATAATCGTAATTGTAATGTTAATAAGCATAACAATAATCACAATAATCATAGTAACCATAATAATCTTAATGATGATCATAATATCCATGATAATTATACCAAGATCCGTAATAATCATAATAATCATAATAATAACCCTAATGTGTTCGGAAATAATCATAATATACTTTATACTAGCCCTAACAACCATAATAGTCATAATAGCCATAACAATCATAATAGTCGTAATAATAACCATAATGAACCTGGAAATAATCGTAATAATCCTTACAATAGCCACAATAGCCATAAAAATCACAATAGCCATAATAATCTGAATGGTGATCATAATAATCATACTAACAACCATAATGATCATAGTAATCATCATAATAAACAGAATAGTCATGGAAATAATCTTAATATTCATTATTATTAACGTAATAACCATAATGATCCTAATGATGACCACAATATTGATCATAATTATACCTAGACATATAATAATCAGAGTAAACGTAACAATAAGCATAATAAGCTTTGAAATAATCATAATAACCGTTATACTAGCCATAGTAACCATAATAATCATAATAACTAGAGTAATCATAATAGTCATAATAATCGCAATAACCATAATGATCCTAATGATGATCATTATATTCATCATAATTATACCAAGATCCATAATAATCATAGTAACCATAATAATAAACATCATAAGCTTTGAAATAATCATAATAACCGTTATACTAGCCATAGAAGCCATAATAATCATAATAATCATAATCAACATAATAATTATATTAATAACCATAACAAGCTTGGAAATAATCATCATAAGCATTATACTAGCCATAATAATCATAATAATCATAATAACTATAATAATCATAATAGTCATAATAATAAACATAATAAACTTGGAAATAATCATATTTATCGTTATAATAGCAATAATAACCATAAAAATCATAATAGCCATAATAATCTGAATGTTGATCATAATAATCATACTGACAGCCATAATAGTCATAGTGATCATGATAATAACTACAATAATCATAATAATCGTAATTGCAATGTTAATAAGCATAGCAATAATCACAATAATCAGAGTAACCATAATAATCTTAATGATGATCATAATATCCATGATAATTATACCAAGACCCGTAATAATCATAATAATCGTCATAATAACCATAATAGGTTCAGAAATAATCATAATATACTTTATACTAGCCATAACAACCATAATAGTCATAATAGCCAGAATAGTCATAATAGTCGTAATAATAACCATAATGAGCTTGGAAATAATCGTAATAATCATTACAATAGCCACAATAGCCATAAAAATCACAATAGCCGTAATAATCTGAATGGTGATCATAATAATCATTCTAACAATCATAATGATCATAGTAATCATCATAATAAACAGAATAGTCATGGAAATAATCTTAACAATCATTATTATTAACGTAATAACCATAATGATCCTAATGATGACCACAATATTGATCATAATTATACCTAGACATATAATAATCAGAGTAATCGTAACAATAAGCATAATAAGCTTTGAAATAATCATAATAACCTTTATACTAGCCGTAATAACCATAATAATCATAATAACTAGAGTAATCATAATAGTCATAATAATCGCAATAACCATAATGATCTTAATGATGATCATGATATTCACCATAATTATGCCAAGATCCATAATAAGCATAGTAACCATAATAATAAACATAATAAGCTTTGAAATAATCATAATAACCGTTATACTAGCCATAGTAACCATAATAATCATAATAACCGTAATAATCATAATAATTACAGTAATAACCATAATAAGCTTTGAAATAATCATAATAACCGTTATACTAGCCATAGTAACCATAATAATCATAATAACTATAATAATCATAATAGTGATAATAATAACCGTAATAAACTTGGAAATAATCATATTTATCATCATAATAGCAATAATAACCATTTAAATCATAATAGCCATAATAATCTGAATGTTGATCCTAATAATCATACTAACAACCATAATAATCATAGTGATCATAATAATAACTACAATAATCATAATAATCGAAATAGTAATGTTAATAAGCATAGCAATAATCACAATAATCATAGTAACCATAATAATCTTAATGATGATCATAATATCCATGATAATTGTACCAAGATCCGTAATAATCATAATAATCATAATAATAACCATAATGGGAACGGAAATAATCATAATATACATTATACTAGCCATAACAACCATAATAGTCATAATAGCCATAATAATCATAATAGTCGTAATAATAACAATAATGAACTTGGAAATAGTGGTAATAATCATTACAATAGTCATAATAGCCATAAAAATCTCAATAGCCACAATAAGCAGAATGGTGATCATAATAATCATACTAGCAACCATAATGATCATGGTAATCATCATCATAAACAGAATAGTCATGGAAATAATCTTAATAATAATTATTATTAACGTAATAGCCATAATAATCTTAATGATGACCATAATATACATCATAATTATACCTAGACATATAATAATCAGAATAATCATAATAATTAGCATAATAAGCTTTGAAATAATCATAATAACCTTCATACTAGCCATAATAACCATAATAATCATAATAACTAGAGTAATCATAATAGTCATAATAATCGCAATAACCATAATGATCTTAATGATGATCATTATATTCATCATAATTATACCAAGATCCATAATAAGCATAGTAACCATAATAATAAACATAATAAGCTTTGAAATAATCATAATAAACGTTATACTAGCCATAGTAACCATAATAATCATAATAAGCATAATAATCTTAATAATTATAGTAATAACCATAATAAGCTTGGAAATAATCATGGTAAGCATTATACTAGCCATAATAATCATAATAACTATAATAATCATAATAGTCATAATAATAACCATAATAAACTTGGAAATAGTCATAATTATCATTATGATAGCAATAATAACCATAAAAATCATAATAGCCATAATAATCTGAATGTCGATCATAATAATCATACTAACAGCCATAATAGTCATAGTGATCATCATAATAACTACAATAATCATAATAATCGTAATTGTAATGTTAATAAGCATAGCAATAATCACAATAATCAGAGTAACCATAATAATCTTAATGATGATCATAATATCCAAGTTAATTATACCAAGACCCGTAATAATCATAATAATCATCATAATAACCATAATAGGTTCGGAAATAATCATAATATACTTTATACTAGCCATAACAACCATAATAGTCATAATAGCCATAATAGTCATAATAGTCGTAATAATAACCATAATGAACTTGGAAATAATCGTAATAATCATTACAATAGCCACAATAGCCATAAAAATCACAATAGCCATAATAATCTGAATGGTGATCATAATAATCATACTAACAACCATAATGATCATAGTAATCATCATAATAAACAGAATAGTCATGGAAATAATCTTAATATTCATTATTATTAACGTAATAACCATAATGATCCTAATGATGACCACAATATTGATCATAATTATACCTAGACATATAATAATCAGAGTAAACGTAACAATAAGCATAATAAGCTTTGAAATAATCATAATAACCTTTATACTCGCCATAATAACCATAATAATCATAATAACTAGAATAATCATAATAGTCATAATAATCGCAATAACCATAATGATCTTAATGATGATCATGATATTCATCATAATTATACCAAGATCCATAATAAGCATAGTAACCATAATAATAAACATAATAAGCTTTGAAATAATCATAATAACCGTTATACTAGCCATAGTAACCACAATAATCATAATAACCATAATAATCATAATAATTATAGTAATAACCATAATAAGCTTTGAAATAATCATAATAACCGTTATACTAGCCATAGTAACCATAATAATTATAATAACTATAATAATCATAATAGTGATAATAATAACCGTAATAAACTTGGAAATAACCATATTTATCATTATAATAGCAATAATAACCATAAAAATCATAATAGCCATAATAATCTGAATGTTGATCCTAATAATCGTACTAACAACCATAATAATCATAGTGATCATCATAATAACTACAATAGTCATAATAATCGTAATTGTAATGTTAATAAGCATAGCAATAATCACAATAATCATAGTAACCATAATAATCCTAATGATGATCATAATATCCATGATAATTATACCAAGATCCGTAATAATCATAATAATCATAATAATAACGCTAATGTGTTCGGAAATAATCATAATATACATTATACTTGCCATAACAACCATAATAGTCATAATAGCCATAATAATCATAATAGTCGTAATAATAACAATAATGAACTTGGAAACAATGGTAATAATCATTATAATAGTCAGAATAGCCATAAAAATCACAATAGCCATAATAATCAGAATGGTGATCATAATAATCATACTAGCAACCATAATGATCATGGTAATCATCATCATAAACAGAATAGTCATGGAAATAATCTCAATAATCATTATTATTAACGTAATAACCATAATAATCTTAATGATGACCATAATATACATCATAATTATACCTAGACATATAATAATCAGAGTAATCATAATAATAAGCATGATAAGCTTTGAAATAATCATAATAACCTTTATACTAGCCGTAATAACCATAATAATCATAATAACTAGAGTAATCATAATAGTCATAATAATCGCAATAACCATAATGATCTTAATGATGATCATGATATTCACCATAATTATGCCAAGATCCATAATAAGCATAGTAACCATAATAATAAACATAATAAGCTTTGAAATAATCATAATAACCGTTATACTAGCCATAGTAACCATAATAATCATAATAACCGTAATAATCATAATAATTACAGTAATAACCATAATAAGCTTTGAAATAATCATAATAACCGTTATACTAGCCATAGTAACCATAATAATCATAATAACTATAATAATCATAATAGTGATAATAATAACCGTAATAAACTTGGAAATAATCATATTTATCATCATAATAGCAATAATAACCATTTAAATCATAATAGCCATAATAATCTGAATGTTGATCCTAATAATCATACTAACAACCATAATAATCATAGTGATCATAATAATAACTACAATAATCATAATAATCGAAATAGTAATGTTAATAAGCATAGCAATAATCACAATAATCATAGTAACCATAATAATCTTAATGATGATCATAATATCCATGATAATTGTACCAAGATCCGTAATAATCATAATAATCATAATAATAACCATAATGGGAACGGAAATAATCATAATATACATTATACTAGCCATAACAACCATAATAGTCATAATAGCCATAATAATCATAATAGTCGTAATAATAACAATAATGAACTTGGAAATAGTGGTAATAATCATTACAATAGTCATAATAGCCATAAAAATCTCAATAGCCACAATAAGCAGAATGGTGATCATAATAATCATACTAGCAACCATAATGATCATGGTAATCATCATCATAAACAGAATAGTCATGGAAATAATCTTAATAATAATTATTATTAACGTAATAGCCATAATAATCTTAATGATGACCATAATATACATCATAATTATACCTAGACATATAATAATCAGAATAATCATAATAATTAGCATAATAAGCTTTGAAATAATCATAATAACCTTCATACTAGCCATAATAACCATAATAATCATAATAACTAGAGTAATCATAATAGTCATAATAATCGCAATAACCATAATGATCTTAATGATGATCATTATATTCATCATAATTATACCAAGATCCATAATAAGCATAGTAACCATAATAATAAACATAATAAGCTTTGAAATAATCATAATAACCGTTATACTAGCCATAGTAACCATAATAATCATAATAAGCATAATAATCTTAATAATTATAGTAATAACCATAATAAGCTTGGAAATAATCATGGTAAGCATTATACTAGCCATAATAATCATAATAACTATAATAATCATAATAGTCATAATAATAACCATAATAAACTTGGAAATAGTCATAATTATCATTATGATAGCAATAATAACCATAAAAATCATAATAGCCATAATAATCTGAATGTCGATCATAATAATCATACTAACAGCCATAATAGTCATAGTGATCATCATAATAACTACAATAATCATAATAATCGTAATTGTAATGTTAATAAGCATAGCAATAATCACAATAATCAGAGTAACCATAATAATCTTAATGATGATCATAATATCCAAGTTAATTATACCAAGACCCGTAATAATCATAATAATCATCATAATAACCATAATAGGTTCGGAAATAATCATAATATACTTTATACTAGCCATAACAACCATAATAGTCATAATAGCCATAATAGTCATAATAGTCGTAATAATAACCATAATGAACTTGGAAATAATCGTAATAATCATTACAATAGCCACAATAGCCATAAAAATCACAATAGCCATAATAATCTGAATGGTGATCATAATAATCATACTAACAACCATAATGATCATAGTAATCATCATAATAAACAGAATAGTCATGGAAATAATCTTAATATTCATTATTATTAACGTAATAACCATAATGATCCTAATGATGACCACAATATTGATCATAATTATACCTAGACATATAATAATCAGAGTAAACGTAACAATAAGCATAATAAGCTTTGAAATAATCATAATAACCTTTATACTCGCCATAATAACCATAATAATCATAATAACTAGAATAATCATAATAGTCATAATAATCGCAATAACCATAATGATCTTAATGATGATCATGATATTCATCATAATTATACCAAGATCCATAATAAGCATAGTAACCATAATAATAAACATAATAAGCTTTGAAATAATCATAATAACCGTTATACTAGCCATAGTAACCACAATAATCATAATAACCATAATAATCATAATAATTATAGTAATAACCATAATAAGCTTTGAAATAATCATAATAACCGTTATACTAGCCATAATAACCATAATAATCATAATAACTACAGTAATCATAATAGTCATAATAATCGCAATAACCATAATGATCTTAATGATGATCATGATATTCATCATAATTATACCAAGATCCATAATAAGCATAGTAACCATAATAATCATAATAACTATAATAATCGTAATAGTCATAATAATAACCGTACTAAACTTGGAAATAATCATATTTATCAGTATAATAGCAATAATAACCAAAAAAATCATAATAGCCATAATAATCTGAATGTTGATCCTAATAATCATACTAACAACCATAATAATCATAGTGATCATCATAATAACTACAATAATCATAATAATCGTAATTGTAATGTTATTAAGCATAACAATAATCACAATAATCATAGTAACCATAATAATCTTAATGATGATCATAATATCCATGATAATTATACCAAGATCCGTAATAATCATAATAATCATAATAATAACCCTAATGTGTTCGGAAATAATCATAATATACTTTATACTAGCCCTAACAACCATAATAGTCATAATAGCCATAACAATCATAATAGTCGTAATAATAACCATAATGAACCTGGAAATAATCGTAATAATCCTTACAATAGCCATAATAGACATAAAAATCACAATTGCCATAATAATCTGAATGGTGATCATAATAATCATACTAACAACCATAATGATCATAGTAATCATCATAATAAACAGAATAGTAATGGAAATAATCTTAATAATCATTATTATTAACGTAATAACCATAATGATCTTAATGATGACCATAATATTCATCATAATTATACCTAGACATATAGTAATCAGAGTAATCATAATAATAAGCATAATAAGCTTTGAAATAATCATAACAACCTTTATACTAGCCATAATAAGCACAATAATCATAATAACTAGAGTAATCATAATAGTCATAATAATCGCAATAACCATAATGACCTTAATGATGATCATTATAATCATCATAATTATACCAAGATCCATAATAATCATAGTAACCATAATAATAAACATAATAAGCTTTGAAATAATAATAATAACCGTTATACTAGCCATGG
Organism: Calliopsis andreniformis; assembly: GCF_051401765.1. Taxonomy (NCBI): domain Eukaryota; kingdom Metazoa; phylum Arthropoda; class Insecta; order Hymenoptera; family Andrenidae; genus Calliopsis; species Calliopsis andreniformis. Next base: position 204,506 of record NW_027480755.1, on the reverse strand, counting down.
TAGCCATAATAATCATAATAACCATACTCATCATAATAATTATAATAATAACCAAAATAAGCTTGGAAATAATCATAATAAGCATTATACTAGCCATAATAATCATAATAATCATAATAACTATAAGAATCATAATAGTCACAATAATAACCATAAAAAACTTGGAAATAATCATATTTATCATTATAATAGCAATAATAACCGTAAAAATCATAATAGCCATAATAATCTGAATGTTGATCATAATAATCATACTAACAGCCATAATAGTCATAGTGATCATCATAATAACTACAATAATCATAATAATCGTAATTGTAATGTTAATAAGCACAGCAATAATCACAATAATCAGAGTAACCATAATAATCTTAATGATGATCATAATATTCATGATAATTACATCAAGATCCGTAATAAGCATAATAATCATAATATAACCATAATGAGTTCGGAAATAATCATAATATACATTATACTACCCCTAACAACTATAATAGTCGTAATAGCCATAATAATCATAATAGTCGTAACAATAACAATAATGAACTTGGAAATAATCGTAATAATCATTATAATAGCCATAATAGCAATAAAAATCAGAATAGACGTAATAATCTGAATGGTGGTCATAATAATCATACTAACAATCATAATGATCATAGTAATCTTCATAATAAACAGAATAGTAATGGAAATAATCTTAATAATGGTTATTATTAACGTAATAACCATAATCACATTAATAACCATAATGATCTCAATGATGACCATAATATTCACCATAATTATACTAAGACAAATAATAATCAGAGTAATCATAATAATAAACATAATAAGCTTTGAAATAATCATAATAACCTTTATACTAGCCATAATAAGCATAATAATCATAATAACTAGAATAATCATAATAGTCATAATAATCGCAATAACCATAATGATCTTAATGATGATCATGATATTCATCATAATTATGCCAAGATCCATAATAAGCATAGTAACCATAATAATAAACATAATAAGCTTTGAAATAATCATAATAACCGTTATACTAGCCATAGTATCCATAATAATCATAATAACCATAATAATCATAATAATTACAGTAATAACCATAATAAGCTTTGAAATAATCATAATAACCGTTATACTAGCCATAGTAACCATAATAATCATAATAACTATAATAATCATAATAGTGATAATAATAACCGTAATAAACTTGGAAATAATCATATTTATCATCATAATAGCAATAATAACCATAAAAATCATAATAGCCATAATAATCTGAATGTTGATCCTAATAATCATACTAACAACCATAATAATCATAGTGATCATAATAATAACTACAATAATCATAATAATCGAAATAGTAATGTTAATAAGCATAGCAATAATCACAATAATCATAGTAACCATAATAATCTTAATGATGATCATAATATCCATGATAATTGTACCAAGATCCGTAATAATCATAATAATCATAATAATAACCATAATGGGAACGGAAATAATCATAATATACATTATACTAGCCATAACAACCATAATAGTCATAATAGCCATAATAATCCTAATAGTCGTAATAATAACAATAATGAACTTGGAAATAGTGGTAATAATCATTATAATAGTCATAATAGCCATAAAAATCTCAATAGCCACAATAAGCAGAATGGTGATCATAATAATCATACTAGCAACCATAATGATCATGGTAATCATCATCATAAACAGAATAGCCATGGAAATAATCTTAATAATAAGTATTATTAACGTAATAGCCATAATAATCTTAATGATGACCATAATATACATCATAATTATACCTAGACATATAATAATCAGAATAATCATAATAATAAGCATAATAAGCTTTGAAATAATCATAATAACCTTCATACTAGCCATAATAACCATAATAATCATAATAACTAGAGTAATCATAATAGTCATAATAATCGCAATAACCATAATGATCTTAATGATGATCATTATATTCATCATAATTATACCAAGATCCATAATAAGCATAGTAACCATAATAATAAACATAATAAGCTTTGAAATAATCATAATAACCGTTATACTAGCCATAGTAACCATAATAATCATAATAACCATAATAATCTTAATAATTATAGTAATAACCATAATAAGCTTGGAAATAATCATGGTAAGCATTATACTAGCCATAATAATCATAATAACTATAATAATCATAATAGTCATAATAATAAACATAATAAACTTGGAAATAATCATATTTATCATTATAATAGCAATAATAACCATAAAAATCATAATAGCCATAATAATCTGAATGTTGATCATAATAATCATACTGACAGCCATAATAGTCATAGTGATCATGATAATAACTACAATAATCATAATAATCGTAATTGCAATGTTAATAAGCATAGCAATAATCACAATAATCAGAGTAACCATAATAATCTTAATGATGATCATAATATCCATGATAATTATACCAAGACCCGTAATAATCATAATAATCGTCATAATAACCATAATAGGTTCAGAAATAATCATAATATACATTATACTACCCCTAACAACTATAATAGTCATAATAGCCATAATAATCATAATAGTCGTAATAATAACAATAATGAATTTGGAAATAATCGTAATAATCATTATAATAGCCATAATAGCAATAAAAATCACAATAGCCGTAATAATCTGAATGGTAGTCATAATAATCATACTAACAATCATAATGATCATAGTGATCATCATAATAAACAGAATAGTCATGGAAATAATCTTAATAATCATTATGATTATCGTAATAACCATAATCTTCGTAATAACAATAATGATCTTAATGATGACCATAATATTCATCATAATTATACCAAGATCCATAATAATCATAGTAACCGTAATAATAAACATAATAAGCTTTGAAATAATCATAATAACCGTTATACTAGCCATAGTAACCATAATAATCATAATAACTATAGTAATCATAATAGTCATAATAATAGCCGTAATAAACTCGGAAATTATCATATTTATCAGTATAATAGCAATAATAACCATAAAAATCATAATAGCCATAATAATCTGAATGTTGATCCTAATAATCATACTAACAACCATAATAATCATAGTGATCATCATAATAACTACAATAATCATAATAATCGTAATTGTAATGTTAATAAGCATAGCAATAATCACAATAATCATAGTAACCATAATAATCTTAATGATGATCATAATATCCATGATAATTATACCAAGATCCGTAATAATCATAATAATCATAATAATAACCATAATGGGTTCGTAAATAACCATAATATACATTATACTAGCCATAACAACCATAATAGTCATAATAGCCATAATAATCATAATAGTCGTAATAATAACAATAATGAACTAGGAAATAATCGTAATAATCATTATAATAGTCTTAATAGCCATAAAAATCACAATAGCCATAATAATCAGAATGGTGATCATAATAATCATACTAACAACCATAATGATCATAGTAATCATCATAATAAACAGAATAGTCATGGAAATAATCTTAATAACCATTTTTATTAACGTAATAACCATAATCACCTTAATAACCATAATGATATCAATGATGACCATAATATTCATCATAATTATACTAAGACAAATAATAATCAGAGTAATCATAATAATAAACATAATAAGCTTTGAAATAATCATAATAACCTTTATACTAGCCATAATAACCATAATAATCATAATAACTAGAATAATCATAATAGTCATAACAATCGCAATAACCATAATGATCTTAATGATGATCATGATATTCATCATAATTATACCAAGATCCATAATAATCATAGTAACAATAATAATAAACATAATAAGTTTTGAAATAATCATAATAACCGTTATACTAGCCATAGTAGCCATAATAATCATAATAACCATAATAACCATAATAATTATAGTAATAACAATAATAAGCTTGGAAAAAATCATAATAAGCATTATACTAGCCATAATAATCATAATAACTATAATAATCATACTAGTCATAATAATACCCATAATACACTTGGAAATAATCATCTTTATCATTATAATAGCAATAATAACCATAAAGATCATAATAGCCATAATAATCTAAATGTTGATCATGATAATCATACTAACAGCCATAATAGTCATAGTGATCATCATAATAACTACAATAATCATAATAATCGTAATTGTAATGTTAATAAGCATAGCAATAATGACAATAATCATAGTAACCATAATAATCTTAATGATGATCATAATATCCATGATAATTATACCAAGATCCGTAATAATCATAATGATCATAATAATAACCACAATGGGTTCGGAAATAATCATAATATACATTATACTAGCCATATCAATCATAATAGTCATAATAGCCATAATAATCGTAATAGTCGTAATAATAACAATAATGAACTTGGAAATAACCGTAATGATCATTATAATAGTCATAATAGCCATAAAAATCACAATAGCCATAATAATCAGAAAGGTGATCATAATAATCATACTAACAACCATAATGATCATAGCAATCATCATAATAAGCAGAATAGGAATGGAAATAATCTTAATAATCATTATTATTAACGTAAAAACCATAATCATCGTAATAACCATAATGATCTTAATGATGACCATAATATTCATCATAATTATACCTAGACATTTAATAATCAGAGAAATCATAATAATAAACATTATGAGCTTTGAAATAATCATAATAACCGTTATACTAGCCATAGTAACCGTACTAATAATAATAACCATAGTAATCATAATAATTATAATAATAACCATAATAAGCTTGGAAATAATCATAATAAGTATTATACTAGCCATAATAATCATGATAACTATAATAATCATAGTAGTCATAATGATAACCATAATAAACTTGGAAATAGTCATATTTATCATTATAATAGCAATAATGACCATAAAAATCATAATAGCCATAATAATCTAAATGTTGATCATGATAATCATACTAACAGCCATAATAGTCATAGTGATCATCATAATAACTACAATAATCATAATAATAGTAATTGTAATGTTAATAAGGTTAGTAATAATCACAATAATCATAGCAACCGTAATAATCTTAGTGATGATCATAATATTCAAGATAATTATATCAAGATCCGTAATAATCATAATAATCATAATAATAACCATAATGGGTTCGGAAATAATCATAATATACATTATACTAGCCATAACAACCATAATAGTCATAATAGCCGTAATAATCATAATAGTGGTAATAATAACAATAATGAACTAGGAAATAATCGTAATAATCATTATAATAGTCATAATAGCCATACAAATCACAATAGCCATAATAATCAGAATGGTGATCATAATAATCATACTAACAACCATAATGATCATAGTAATCTTCATAATAAACAGAATAGTCATGGAAATAATCTTAATAATGGTTATTATTAACGTAATAACCATAATCACCTTAATAACCATAATGATCTCAATGATGACCATAATATTCATCATAATTATACTAAGACAAATAATAATCATAGTAATCATAATAATAAACAAAATAAGCTTTGAAATAATCATAATAACCTTTATACTCGCCATAATAACCATAATAATCATAATAACTAGAATAATCATAATAGTCATAATAATCGCAATAACCATAATGATCTTAAAGATGATCATGATATTCATCATAATTATACCAAGATCCATAATAAGCATAGTAACCATAATAATAAACATAATAAGCTTTGAAATAATCATAATAACCGTTATACTAGCCATAGTAACCATAATAATCATAATAACCGTAATAATATTAATAATCATAGTATTAACCATAATAAGCTTGGAAATAATCATAATAAGCATTATACTAGCCATAATAATCATAATAACTATAATAATCATAGTAGTCATAATAATAACCATAATAAACCTGGAAATAGCCATATTTATCATTATAATAGCAATAATAACCATAAAAATCATAATAGCCATAATAATCTGAATGTTGATCATACTAATCGTACTAACAGCCATAGTAGTAATAGTGATCATCATAGTAACTACAATAATCATAGTAATCGTAATTGTAATGTTAATAAGCATAGCAATAATCACAATAATCATAGTAACCATAATAATCTTAATCATGATCATAATATCCATGATAATTATACCAAGATCCGTAATAATCATAATAATCATAATAATAACCATAATGGGTTCGGAAATAATCATAATATACATTATACTAACCATAACAACCATAATAGTCATAATAGCCATAATAATCATAATAGTCGTAATAATAACAACAATGAACTAGGAAATAATCGTAATAATCATTATAATAGTCATAATAGCCATATAAATCACAATAGCCATAATAATCAGAATGGTGATCATAATAATCATACTAACAACCATAATGATCATAGTAATCATCATAATAAACAGAATAGTCATGGAAATAATCTTAATAATGGTTATTATTAACGTAATAACCATAATCACCTTAATAACCATAATGATCTCAATGATGACCATAATATTCATCATAATTATACTAATACAGATAATAATCAGAGTAATCATAATAATAAACATAATAAGCTTTGAAATAATCATAATAACCGTTATACTAGCCATAATAACCATAATAATCATAATACCTACAGTAATCATAATAGTCATAATAATCGCAATAACCATAATGATCTTAATGATGATCATGATATTCATCATAATTATACCAAGATCCATAATAAGCATAGTAACCATAATAAAAAACATAATAAGCTTTGCAATAATCATAATAACCGTTATCCTAGCCATAGTAACCATAATAATCATAATAACCATAATAATCATAATAATTATAGTAGTAACCATAATAAGCTTTGAAATAATCATAATAACCGTTATACTAGCCATAATAACCATAATAATCATAATAACTACAGTAATCATAATAGTCATAATAATCGCAATAACCATAATGATCAAAATGATGATCATGATATTCATCATAATTATACCAAGATCCATAAGAAGCATAGTAACCATAATAATCATAATAACTATAATAATCGTAATAGTCATAATAATAACCGTACTAAACTTGGAAATAATCATATTTATCAGTATAATAGCAATAATAACCATAAAAATCATAATAGCCATAATAATCTGAATGTTGATCCTAATAATCATACTAACAACCATAATAATCATAGTGATCATCATAATAACTACAATAATCATAATAATCGTAATTGTAATGTTATTAAGCATAACAATAATCACAATAATCATAGTAACCATAATAATCTTAATGATGATCATAATATCCATGATAATTATACCAAGATCCGTAATAATCATAATAATCATAATAATAACCCTAATGTGTTCGGAAATAATCATAATATACTTTATACTAGCCCTAACAACCATAATAGTCATAATAGCCATAACAATCATAATAGTCGTAATAATAACCATAATGAACCTGGAAATAATCGTAATAATCCTTACAATAGCCATAATAGACATAAAAATCACAATTGCCATAATAATCTGAATGGTGATCATAATAATCATACTAACAACCATAATGATCATAGTAATCATCATAATAAACAGAATAGTAATGGAAATAATCTTAATAATCATTATTATTAACGTAATAACCATAATGATCTTAATGATGACCATAATATTCATCATAATTATACCTAGACATATAGTAATCAGAGTAATCATAATAATAAGCATAATAAGCTTTGAAATAATCATAACAACCTTTATACTAGCCATAATAAGCATAATAATCATAATAACTAGAGTAATCATAATAGTCATAATAATCGCAATAACCATAATGATCTTAATGATGATCATTATATTCATCACAATTATACCAAGATCCATAATAAGCATAGTAACCATAATAATAAACATAATAAGCATTGAAATAATCATAATAACCGTTATACTAGCCATAGTAACCATAATAATCATAATAACCATAATAATCTTAATAATTATAGTAATAACCATAATAAGCTTGGAAATAATCATGATAAGCATTATACTAGCCATAATAATCATAATAATCATAATAACTATAATAATCATAGTAGTCATAATAATAACCATAATAAACTTGGAAATAGCCATATTTATCATTATAAAAGCAATAATAACCATAAAAATCATAATAGCCATAATAATCTGAATGTTGATCATAATAATCATACTAACAGCCATAATAGTCATAGTGATCATCATAATAACTACAATAATCATAGTAATCGTAATTGCAATGTTAATAAGCATAGCAATAATCACAATAATCATACTAACCATAATAATCTTAATGATGATCATAATATCCATGATAATTATACCAAGATCCGTAATAATCATAATAATCATAATAATAACCATAATGGGTTCGGAAATAATCATAATATACATTATACTAACCATAACAACCATAATAGTCATAATAGCCATAATAATCATAATAGTCGTAATAATAACAACAATGAACTAGGAAATAATCGTAATAATCATTATAATAGTCATAATAGCCATATAAATCACAATAGCCATAATAATCAGAATGGTGATCATAATAATCATACTAACAACCATAATGATCATAGTAATCTTCATAATAAACAGAATAGTCATGGAAATAATCTTAATAATGGTTATTATTAACGTAATAACCATAATCACCTTAATAACCATAATGATCTCAATGATGACCATAATATTCATCATAATTATACTAAGACAAATAATAATCATAGTAATCATAATAATAAACAAAATAAGCTTCGAAATAATCATAATAACCTTTATACTCGCCATAATAACCATAATAATCATAATAACTAGAATAATCATAATAGTCATAATAATCGCAATAACCATAATGATCTTAATGATGATCATGATATTCATCATAATTATACCAAGATCCATAATAAGCATAGTAACCATAATAATAAACATAATGAGCTTTGAAATAATCATAATAACCGTTATACTAGCCATAGTAACCATAATAATCATAATAACCGTAATATTATTAATAATCATAGTATTAACCATAATAAGCTTGGAAATAATCATAATAAGCATTATACTAGCCATAATAATCATAATAACTATAATAATCATAGTAGTCATAATAATAACCATAATAAACCTGGAAATAGCCATATTTATCATTATAATAGCAATAATAACCATAAAAATCGTAATAGCCATAATAATCTGAATGTTGATCATACTAATCGTACTAACAGCCATAGTAGTAATAGTGATCATCATAGTAACTACAATAATCATAGTAATCGTAATTGTAATGTTAATAAGCATAGCAATAATCACAATAATCATAGTAACCATAATAATCTTAATCATGATCATAATATCCATGATAATTATACCAAGATCCGTAATAATCATAATAATCATAATAATAACCATAATGGGTTCGGAAATAATCATAATATACATTATACTAACCATAACAACCATAATAGTCATAATAGCCATAATAATCATAATAGTCGTAATAATAACAACAATGAACTAGGAAATAATCGTAATAATCATTATAATAGTCATAATAGCCATATAAATCACAATAGCCATAATAATCAGAATGGTGATCATAATAATCATACTAACAACCATAATGATCATAGTAATCATCATAATAAACAGAATAGTCATGGAAATAATCTTAATAATGGTTATTATTAACGTAATAACCATAATCACCTTAATAACCATAATGATCTCAATGATGACCATAATATTCATCATAATTATACTAATACAGATAATAATCAGAGTAATCATAATAATAAACATAATAAGCTTTGAAATAATCATAATAACCGTTATACTAGCCATAATAACCATAATAATCATAATACCTACAGTAATCATAATAGTCATAATAATCGCAATAACCATAATGATCTTAATGATGATCATGATATTCATCATAATTATACCAAGATCCATAATAAGCATAGTAACCATAATAAAAAACATAATAAGCTTTGCAATAATCATAATAACCGTTATACTAGCCATAGTAACCATAATAATCATAATAACCATAATAATCATAATAATTATAGTAGTAACCATAATAAGCTTTGAAATAATCATAATAACCGTTATACTAGCCATAATAACCATAATAATCATAATAACTACAGTAATCATAATAGTCATAATAATCGCAATAACCATAATGATCTTAATGATGATCATGATATTCATCATAATTATACCAAGATCCATAATAAGCATAGTAACCATAATAATCATAATAACTATAATAATCGTAATAGTCATAATAATAACCGTACTAAACTTGGAAATAATCATATTTATCAGTATAATAGCAATAATAACCATAAAAATCATAATAGCCATAATAATCTGAATGTTGATCCTAATAATCATACTAACAACCATAATAATCATAGTGATCATCATAATAACTACAATAATCATAATAATCGTAATTGTAATGTTATTAAGCATAACAATAATCACAATAATCATAGTAACCATAATAATCTTAATGATGATCATAATATCCATGATAATTATACCAAGATCCGTAATAATCATAATAATCATAATAATAACCCTAATGTGTTCGGAAATAATCATAATATACTTTATACTAGCCCTAACAACCATAATAGTCATAATAGCCATAACAATCATAATAGTCGTAATAATAACCATAATGAACCTGGAAATAATCGTAATAATCCTTACAATAGCCATAATAGACATAAAAATCACAATTGCCATAATAATCTGAATGGTGATCATAATAATCATACTAACAACCATAATGATCATAGTAATCATCATAATAAACAGAATAGTAATGGAAATAATCTTAATAATCATTATTATTAACGTAATAACCATAATGATCTTAATGATGACCATAATATTCATCATAATTATACCTAGACATATAGTAATCAGAGTAATCATAATAATAAGCATAATAAGCTTTGAAATAATCATAACAACCTTTATACTAGCCATAATAAGCACAATAATCATAATAACTAGAGTAATCATAATAGTCATAATAATCGCAATAACCATAATGACCTTAATGATGATCATTATAATCATCATAATTATACCAAGATCCATAATAATCATAGTAACCATAATAATAAACATAATAAGCTTTGAAATAATAATAATAACCGTTATACTAGCCATGGTAGCCATAATAATCATAATAACCATACTCATCATAATAATTATAATAATAACCAAAATAAGCTTGGAAATAATCATAATAAGCATTATACTAGCCATAATAATCATAATAATCATAATAACTATAAGAATCATAATAGTCACAATAATAACCATAAAAAACTTGGAAATAATCATATTTATCATTATAATAGCAATAATAACCGTAAAAATCGTAATAGCCATAATAATCTGAATGTTGATCATAATAATCATACTAACAGCCATAATAGTCATAGTGATCATCATAATAACTACAATAATCATAATAATCGTAATTGTAATGTTAATAAGCACAGCAATAATCACAATAATCAGAGTAACCATAATAATCTTAATGATGATCATAATATTCATGATAATTACATCAAGATCCGTAATAAGCATAATAATCATAATATAACCATAATGAGTTCGGAAATAATCATAATATACATTATACTACCCCTAACAACTATAATAGTCGTAATAGCCATAATAATCATAATAGTCGTAACAATAACAATAATGAACTTATAAATAATCGTAATAATCATTATAATAGCCATAATAGCAATAAAAATCAGAATAGACGTAATAATCTGAATGGTGGTCATAATAATCATACTAACAATCATAATGATCATAGTAATCTTCATAATAAACAGAATAGTAACGGAAATAATCTTAATAATGGTTATTATTAACGTAATAACCATAATCACATTAATAACCATAATGATCTCAATGATGACCATAATATTCACCATAATTATACTAAGACAAATAATAATCAGAGTAATCATAATAATAAACATAATAAGCTTTGAAATAATCATAATAACCTTTATACTAGCCATAATAAGCATAATAATCATAATAACTAGAATAATCATAATAGTCATAATAATCGCAATAACCATAATGATCTTAATGATGATCATGATATTCATCATAATTATGCCAAGATCCATAATAAGCATAGTAACCATAATAATAAACATAATAAGCTTTGAAATAATCATAATAACCGTTATACTAGCCATAGTATCCATAATAATCATAATAACCATAATAATCATAATAATTACAGTAATAACCATAATAAGCTTTGAAATAATCATAATAACCGTTATACTAGCCATAGTAACCATAATAATCATAATAACTATAATAATCATAATAGTGATAATAATAACCGTAATAAACTTGGAAATAATCATAGTTATCATCATAATAGCAATAATAACCATAAAAATCATAATAGCCATAATAATCTGAATGTTGATCCTAATAATCATACTAACAACCATAATAATCATAGTGATCATAATAATAACTACAATAATCATAATAATCGAAATAGTAATGTTAATAAGCATAGCAATAATCACAATAATCATAGTAACCATAATAATCTTAATGATGATCATAATATCCATGATAATTGTACCAAGATCCGTAATAATCATAATAATCATAATAATAACCATAATGGGAACGGAAATAATCATAATATACATTATACTAGCCATAACAACCATAATAGTCATAATAGCCATAATAATCGTAATAGTCGTAATAATAACAATAATGAACTTGGAAATAGTGGTAATAATCATTATAATAGTCATAATAGCCATAAAAATCTCAATAGCCACAATAAGCAGAATGGTGATCATAATAATCATACTAGCAACCATAATGATCATGGTAATCATCATCATAAACAGAATAGCCATGGAAATAATCTTAATAATAAGTATTATTAACGTAATAGCCATAATAATCTTAATGATGACCATAATATACATCATAATTATACCTAGACATATAATAATCAGAATAATCATAATAATAAGCATAATAAGCTTTGAAATAATCATAATAACCTTCATACTAGCCATAATAACCATAATAATCATAATAACTAGAGTAATCATAATAGTCATAATAATCGCAATAACCATAATGATCTTAATGATGATCATTATATTCATCATAATTATACCAAGATCCATAATAAGCATAGTAACCATAATAATAAACATAATAAGCTTTGAAATAATCATAATAACCGTTATACTAGCCATAGTAACCATAATAATCATAATAACCATAATAATCTTAATAATTATAGTAATAACCATAATAAGCTTGGAAATAATCATGGTAAGCATTATACTAGCCATAATAATCATAATAACTATAATAATCATAATAGTCATAATAATAAACATAATAAACTTGGAAATAATCATATTTATCATTATAATAGCAATAATAACCATAAAAATCATAATAGCCATAATAATCTGAATGTTGATCATAATAATCATACTGACAGCCATAATAGTCATAGTGATCATGATAATAACTACAATAATCATAATAATCGTAATTGCAATGTTAATAAGCATAGCAATAATCACAATAATCAGAGTAACCATAATAATCTTAATGATGATCATAATATCCATGATAATTATACCAAGACCCGTAATAATCATAATAATCGTCATAATAACCATAATAGGTTCAGAAATAATCATAATATACATTATACTACCCCTAACAACTATAATAGTCATAATAGCCATAATAATCATAATAGTCGTAATAATAACAATAATGAATTTGGAAATAATCGTAATAATCATTATAATAGCCATAATAGCAATAAAAATCACAATAGCCGTAATAATCTGAATGGTAGTCATAATAATCATACTAACAATCATAATGATCATAGTGATCATCATAATAAACAGAATAGTCATGGAAATAATCTTAATAATCATTATGATTATCGTAATAACCATAATCTTCGTAATAACAATAATGATCTTAATGATGACCATAATATTCATCATAATTATACCAAGATCCATAATAATCATAGTAACCGTAATAATAAACATAATAAGCTTTGAAATAATCATAATAACCGTTATACTAGCCATAGTAACCATAATAATCATAATAACTATAATAATCATAATAGTGATAATAATAACCGTAATAAACTTGGAAATAATCATATTTATCATCATAATAGCAATAATAACCATAAAAATCATAATAGCCATAATAATCTGAATGTTGATCCTAATAATCATACTAACAACCATAATAATCATAGTGATCATAATAATAACTACAATAATCATAATAATCGAAATAGTAATGTTAATAAGCATAGCAATAATCACAATAATCATAGTAACCATAATAATCTTAATGATGATCATAATATCCATGATAATTGTACCAAGATCCGTAATAATCATAATAATCATAATAATAACCATAATGGGAACGGAAATAATCATAATATACATTATACTAGCCATAACAACCATAATAGTCATAATAGCCATAATAATCCTAATAGTCGTAATAATAACAATAATGAACTTGGAAATAGTGGTAATAATCATTATAATAGTCATAATAGCCATAAAAATCTCAATAGCCACAATAAGCAGAATGGTGATCATAATAATCATACTAGCAACCATAATGATCATGGTAATCATCATCATAAACAGAATAGCCATGGAAATAATCTTAATAATAAGTATTATTAACGTAATAGCCATAATAATCTTAATGATGACCATAATATACATCATAATTATACCTAGACATATAATAATCAGAATAATCATAATAATAAGCATAATAAGCTTTGAAATAATCATAATAACCTTCATACTAGCCATAATAACCATAATAATCATAATAACTAGAGTAATCATAATAGTCATAATAATCGCAATAACCATAATGATCTTAATGATGATCATTATATTCATCATAATTATACCAAGATCCATAATAAGCATAGTAACCATAATAATAAACATAATAAGCTTTGAAATAATCATAATAACCGTTATACTAGCCATAGTAACCATAATAATCATAATAACCATAATAATCTTAATAATTATAGTAATAACCATAATAAGCTTGGAAATAATCATGGTAAGCATTATACTAGCCATAATAATCATAATAACTATAATAATCATAATAGTCATAATAATAAACATAATAAACTTGGAAATAATCATATTTATCATTATAATAGCAATAATAACCATAAAAATCATAATAGCCATAATAATCTGAATGTTGATCATAATAATCATACTGACAGCCATAATAGTCATAGTGATCATGATAATAACTACAATAATCATAATAATCGTAATTGCAATGTTAATAAGCATAGCAATAATCACAATAATCAGAGTAACCATAATAATCTTAATGATGATCATAATATCCATGATAATTATACCAAGACTCGTAATAATCATAATAATCGTCATAATAACCATAATAGGTTCAGAAATAATCATAATATACATTATACTACCCCTAACAACTATAATAGTCATAATAGCCATAATAATCATAATAGTCGTAATAATAACAATAATGAATTTGGAAATAATCGTAATAATCATTATAATAGCCATAATAGCAATAAAAATCACAATAGCCGTAATAATCTGAATGGTAGTCATAATAATCATACTAACAATCATAATGATCATAGTGATCATCATAATAAACAGAATAGTCATGGAAATAATCTTAATAATCATTATGATTATCGTAATAACCATAATCTTCGTAATAACAATAATGATCTTAATGATGACCATAATATTCATCATAATTATACCAAGATCCATAATAATCATAGTAACCGTAATAATAAACATAATAAGCTTTGAAATAATCATAATAACCGTTATACTAGCCATAGTAACCATAATAATCATAATAACTATAGTAATCATAATAGTCATAATAATAGCCGTAATAAACTCGGAAATTATCATATTTATCAGTATAATAGCAATAATAACCATAAAAATCATAATAGCCATAATAATCTGAATGTTGATCCTAATAATCATACTAACAACCATAATAATCATAGTGATCATCATAATAACTACAATAATCATAATAATCGTAATTGTAATGTTAATAAGCATAGCAATAATCACAATAATCATAGTAACCATAATAATCTTAATGATGATCATAATATCCATGATAATTATACCAAGATCCGTAATAATCATAATAATAACCATAATGGGTTCGTAAATAACCATAATATACATTATACTAGCCATAACAACCATAATAGTCATAATAGCCATAATAATCATAATAGTCGTAATAATAACAATAATGAACTAGGAAATAATCGTAATAATCATTATAATAGTCTTAATAGCCATAAAAATCACAATAGCCATAATAATCAGAATGGTGATCATAATAATCATACTAACAACCATAATGATCATAGTAATCATCATAATAAACAGAATAGTCATGGAAATAATCTTAATAACCATTTTTATTAACGTAATAACCATAATCACCTTAATAACCATAATGATATCAATGATGACCATAATATTCATCATAATTATACTAAGACAAATAATAATCAGAGTAATCATAATAATAAACATAATAAGCTTTGAAATAATCATAATAACCTTTATACTAGCCATAATAACCATAATAATCATAATAACTAGAATAATCATAATAGTCATAACAATCGCAATAACCATAATGATCTTAATGATGATCATGATATTCATCATAATTATACCAAGATCCATAATAATCATAGTAACAATAATAATAAACATAATAAGTTTTGAAATAATCATAATAACCGTTATACTAGCCATAGTAGCCATAATAATCATAATAACCATAATAACCATAATAATTATAGTAATAACAATAATAAGCTTGGAAATAATCATAATAAGCATTATACTAGCCATAATAATCATAATAACTATAATAATCATACTAGTCATAATAATACCCATAATACACTTGGAAATAATCATCTTTATCATTATAATAGCAATAATAACCATAAAGATCATAATAGCCATAATAATCTAAATGTTGATCATGATAATCATACTAACAGCCATAATAGTCATAGTGATCATCATAATAACTACAATAATCATAATAATCGTAATTGTAATGTTAATAAGCATAGCAATAATGACAATAATCATAGTAACCATAATAATCTTAATGATGATCATAATATCCATGATAATTATACCAAGATCCGTAATAATCATAATGATCATAATAATAACCACAATGGGTTCGGAAATAATCATAATATACATTATACTAGCCATATCAATCATAATAGTCATAATAGCCATAATAATCGTAATAGTCGTAATAATAACAATAATGAACTTGGAAATAACCGTAATGATCATTATAATAGTCATAATAGCCATAAAAATCACAATAGCCATAATAATCAGAATGGTGATCATAATAATCATACTAACAACCATAATGATCATAGCAATCATCATAATAAGCAGAATAGGAATGGAAATAATCTTAATAATCATTATTATTAACGTAAAAACCATAATCATCGTAATAACCATAATGATCTTAATGATGACCATAATATTCATCATAATTATACCTAGACATTTAATAATCAGAGAAATCATAATAATAAACATTATAAGCTTTGAAATAATCATAATAACCGTTATACTAGCCATAGTAACCGTACTAATAATAATAACCATAGTAATCATAATAATTATAATAATAACCATAATAAGCTTGGAAATAATCATAATAAGTATTATACTAGCCATAATAATCATGATAACTATAATAATCATAGTAGTCATAATGATAACCATAATAAACTTGGAAATAGTCATATTTATCATTATAATAGCAATAATGACCATAAAAATCATAATAGCCATAATAATCTAAATGTTGATCATGATAATCATACTAACAGCCATAATAGTCATAGTGATCATCATAATAACTACAATAATCATAATAATAGTAATTGTAATGTTAATAAGGTTAGCAATAATCACAATAATCATAGCAACCGTAATAATCTTAGTGATGATCATAATATTCAAGATAATTATATCAAGATCCGTAATAATCATAATAATCATAATAATAACCATAATGGGTTCGGAAATAATCATAATATACATTATACTAGCCATAACAACCATAATAGTCATAATAGCCATAATAGTCATATTAGTCGTAATAATAACCATAATGAGCTTGGAAATAATCGTAATAATCATTACAATAGCCACAATAGCCATAAAAATCACAATAGGCATAATAATCAGAATGGTGATCATAATAATCATTCTAACAACCATAATGATCTTAGTAATCATCATAATAAACAGAATAGTCATGGAAATAATCTTAATAATCATTATTATTAACGTAATAACCTTAATAATCTTAATGATGACCATAATATAAATCATAATTATACCTAGACACATAATAATCAGAATAATCATAATAATAAGCATAATAAGCTTTGAAATAATCATAATAACCTTCATACTAGCCATAATAACCATAATAATCATAATAACTAGAGTAATCATAATAGTCATAATAATCGCAATAACCATAATGATCTTAATGATGATCATTATATTCATCACAATTATACCAAGATCCATAATAAGCATAGTAACCATAATAATAAACATAATAAGCATTGAAATAATCATAATAACCGTTATACTAGCCATAGTAACCATAATAATCATAATAACCATAATAATCTTAATAATTATAGTAATAACCATAATAAGCTTGGAAATAATCATGATAAGCATTATACTAGCCATAGTAATCATAATAACTATAATAATCATAGTAGTCATAATAATAACCATAATAAACTTGGAAATAGCCATATTTATCATTATAATAGCAATAATAACCATAAAAATCATAATAGCCATAATAATCTGAATGTTGATCATAATAATCATACTAACAGCCATAATAGTCATAGTGATCATGATAATAACTACAATAATCATAACAATCGTAATTGCAATGTTAATAAGCATGGCAATAATCACAATAATCAGAGTAACCATAATAATCTTAATGATGATCATAATATCCATGATAATTATACCAAGACCCGTAATAATCGTAATAATCATCATAATAACCATAATAGGTTCGGAAATAATCATAATATACTTTATACTAGCCATAACAACCATAATAGTCATAATAGCCAGAATAGTCATAATAGTCGTAATAATAACCATAATGAGCTTGGAAATAATCGTAATAATCATTACAATAGCCACAATAGCCATAAAAATCACAATAGCCGTAATAATCTGAATGGTGATCATAATAATCATTCTAACAATCATAATGATCATAGTAATCATCATAATAAACAGAATAGTCATGGAAATAATCTTAACAATCATTATTATTAACGTAATAACCATAATGATCCTAATGATGACCACAATATTGATCATAATTATACCTAGACATATAATAATCAGAGTAATCGTAACAATAAGCATAATAAGCTTTGAAATAATCATAATAACCTTTATACTAGCCGTAATAACCATAATAATCATAATAACTAGAGTAATCATAATAGTCATAATAATCGCAATAACCATAATGATCTTAATGATGATCATTATATTCATCATAATTATACCAAGATCCATAATAATCATAGTAACCATAATAATAAACATAATAAGCTTTGAAACAATCATAATAACCGTTATACTAGCCATAGTAGCCATAATGAACATAATAACTATACTCATCATAATAATTATAATAATAACCATAATAAGCTTGGAAATAATCATAATAACCGTAATAACCATAATAATCATAATAACTATAATAATCATAATAGTCATAATAATAACTATAATAAACTTGGAAATAGTCACATTTATCATTATAATAGCAATAATAACCATAAAAATCATAATAGCCATAATAATCTGAATGTTGATCCTAATAATCATACTAACAACCATAATGATCATAGTGATCATCATAATAACTACAATAATCATAATAATCGTAATTGTAATGTTAATAAGCATAGCAATAATCACAATAATCATAGTAACCATAATAATCTTAATGATGATCATAATATCAATGATAATTATACCAAGATCCGTAATAATCATAATAATCATAATAATAACCATAATGGGTTCGTAAATAATCATAATATACATTATACTAGCCATAACAACCATAATAGTCATAATAGCCATAATAATCATAATAGTCGTAATAATAACAATAATCAACTAGGAAATAACCGTAATAATCATTATAATAGTCTTAATAGCCATAAAAATCACAATAGCCATAATAATCAGAATGGTGATCATAATAATCATACTAACAACCATAATGATCATAGTAATCATCATAATAAACAGAATAGTCATGGAAATAATCTTAATAACCATTATTATTAACGTAATAACCATAATCACCTTAATAACCATAATGATATCAATGATGACCATAATATTCATCATAATTATACTAAGACAAATAATAATCAGAGTAATCATAATAATAAACATAATAAGCTTTGAAATAATCATAATAACCTTTATACTAGCCATAATAACCATAATAATCATAATAAGTAGAATAATCATAATAGTCATAACAATCGCAATAACCATAATGATCTTAATGATGATCATGATATTCATCATAATTATACCAAGATCCATAATAATCATAGTAACAATAATAATAAACATAATAAGTTTTGAAATAATCATAATAACCGTTATACTAGCCATAGTAACCATAATAATCATAATAACCATAATAACCATAATAATTATAGTAATAACAATAATAAGCTTTGAAATAATCATAATAAGCATTATACTAGCCATAATAATCATAATAACTATAATAATCATACTAGTCATAATAATACCCATAATACACTTGGAAATAATCATCTTTATCATTATAATCGCAATAATAACCATAAAGATCATAATAGCAATAATAATCTGAATGTTGATCCTGATAATCATACTAACAACCATAATAATCATAGTGATCATCATAATAACTACAATAATCATAATAATCGTAATTGTAATGTTAATAAGCATAGCAATAATGACAATAATCATAGTAACCATAATAATCTTAATGATGATCATAATATCCATGATAATTATACCAAGATCCGTAATAATCATAATAATCATAATAATAACCATAATGGGTTCGGAAATAATCATAATATACATTATACTACCCCTAACAACTATAATAGTCATAATAGCCATAATAATCGTAATAGTCGTAATAATAACAATAATGAATTTGGAAATAATCGTAATAATCATTATAATAGCCATAATAGCAATAAAAATCACAATAGCCGAAATAATCTGAATGGTAGTCATAATAATCATACTAACAATCATAATGATCATAGTGATCATCATAATAAACAGAATAGTCATGGAAATAATCTTAATAACCATTATTATTAACGTAATAACCATAATCACCTTAATAACCATAATGATATCAATGATGACCATAATATTCATCATAATTATACTAATACAGATAATAATCAGAGTAATCATAATAATAAACATAATAAGCTTTGAAATAATCATAATAACCGTTATACTAGCCATAATAACCATAATAATCATAATACCTACAGTAATCATAATAGTCATAATAATCGCAATAACCATAATGATCTTAATGATGATCATGATATTCATCATAATTATACCAAGATCCATAATAAGCATAGTAACCATAATAAAAAACATAATAAGCTTTGCAATAATCATAATAACCGTTATACTAGCCATAGTAACCATAATAATCATAATAACCATAATAATCATAATAATTATAGTAGTAACCATAATAAGCTTTGAAATAATCATAATAACCGTTATACTAGCCATAATAACCATAATAATCATAATAACTACAGTAATCATAATAGTCATAATAATCGCAATAACCATAATGATCAAAATGATGATCATGATATTCATCATAATTATACCAAGATCCATAAGAAGCATAGTAACCATAATAATCATAATAACTATAATAATCGTAATAGTCATAATAATAACCGTACTAAACTTGGAAATAATCATATTTATCAGTATAATAGCAATAATAACCATAAAAATCATAATAGCCATAATAATCTGAATGTTGATCCTAATAATCATACTAACAACCATAATAATCATAGTGATCATCATAATAACTACAATAATCATAATAATCGTAATTGTAATGTTATTAAGCATAACAATAATCACAATAATCATAGTAACCATAATAATCTTAATGATGATCATAATATCCATGATAATTATACCAAGATCCGTAATAATCATAATAATCATAATAATAACCCTAATGTGTTCGGAAATAATCATAATATACTTTATACTAGCCCTAACAACCATAATAGTCATAATAGCCATAACAATCATAATAGTCGTAATAATAACCATAATGAACCTGGAAATAATCGTAATAATCCTTACAATAGCCATAATAGACATAAAAATCACAATTGCCATAATAATCTGAATGGTGATCATAATAATCATACTAACAACCATAATGATCATAGTAATCATCATAATAAACAGAATAGTAATGGAAATAATCTTAATAATCATTATTATTAACGTAATAACCATAATGATCTTAATGATGACCATAATATTCATCATAATTATACCTAGACATATAGTAATCAGAGTAATCATAATAATAAGCATAATAAGCTTTGAAATAATCATAACAACCTTTATACTAGCCATAATAAGCATAATAATCATAATAACTAGAGTAATCATAATAGTCATAATAATCGCAATAACCATAATGATCTTAATGATGATCATTATATTCATCACAATTATACCAAGATCCATAATAAGCATAGTAACCATAATAATAAACATAATAAGCATTGAAATAATCATAATAACCGTTATACTAGCCATAGTAACCATAATAATCATAATAACCATAATAATCTTAATATTATAGTAATAACCATAATAAGCTTGGAAATAATCATGATAAGCATTATACTAGCCATAATAATCATAATAATCATAATAACTATAATAATCATAGTAGTCATAATAATAACCATAATAAACTTGGAAATAGCCATATTTATCATTATAAAAGCAATAATAACCATAAAAATCATAATAGCCATAATAATCTGAATGTTGATCATAATAATCATACTAACAGCCATAATAGTCATAGTGATCAATCATAATAACTACAATAATCATAGTAATCGTAATTGCAATGTTAATAAGCATAGCAATAATCACAATAATCATAGTAACCGTAATAATCTTAATGATGATCATAATATCCATGATAATTATACCAAGATCCGTAATAATCATAATAATCATAATAATAACCATAATGGGTTCGGAAATAATCATAATATACATTATACTAGCCATAACAACCATATAGTCATAATAGCCGTAATAATCATAATAGTGGTAATAATAACAATAATGAACTAGGAAATAATCGTAATATCATTATAATAGTCATAATAGCCATATAAATCACAATAGCCATAATAATCAGAATGGTGATCATAATAATCATACTAACAACCATAATGATCATAGTAATCTTCATAATAAACAGAATAGTCATGGAAATAATCTTAATAATGGTTATTATTAACGTAATAACCATAATCACCTTAATAACCATAATGATCTCAATGATGACCATAATATTCATCATAATTATACTAAGACAAATAATAATCATAGTAATCATAATAATAAACAAAATAAGCTTTGAAATAATCATAATAACCTTTATACTCGCCATAATAACCATAATAATCATAATAACTAGAATAATCATAATAGTCATAATAATCGCAATAACCATAATGATCTTAATGATGATCATGATATTCATCATAATTATACCAAGATCCATAATAAGCATAGTAACCATAATAATAAACATAATAAGCTTTGAAATAATCATAATAACCGTTATACTAGCCATAGTAACCATAATAATCATAATAACCGTAATAATATTAATAATCATAGTATTAACCATAATAAGCTTGGAAATAATCATAATAAGCATTATACTAGCCATAATAATCATAATAACTATAATAATCATAGTAGTCATAATAATAACCATAATAAACCTGGAAATAGCCATATTTATCATTATAATAGCAATAATAACCATAAAAATCATAATAGCATAATAATCTGAATGTTGATCATACTAATCGTACTAACAGCCATAGTAGTAATAGTGATCATCATAGTAACTACAATAATCATAGTAATCGTAATTGTAATCTTAATAAGCATAGCAATAATCACAATAATCATAGTAACCATAATAATCTTAATCATGATCATAATATCCATGATAATTATACCAAGATCCGTAATAATCATAATAATCATAATAATAACCATAATGGGTTCGGAAATAATCATAATATACATTATACTAACCATAACAACCATAATAGTCATAATAGCCATAATAATCATAATAGTCGTAATAATAACAACAATGAACTAGGAAATAATCGTAATAATCATTATAATAGTCATAATAGCCATATAAATCACAATAGCCATAATAATCAGAATGGTGATCATAATAATCATACTAACAAACCATAATGATCATAGTAATCATCATAATAAACAGAATAGTCATGGAAATAATCTTAATAATGGTTATTATTAACGTAATAACCATAATCACCTTAATAACCATAATGATCTCAATGATGACCATAATATTCATCATAATTATACTAATACAGATAATAATCAGAGTAATCATAATAATAAACATAATAAGCTTTGAAATAATCATAATAACCGTTATACTAGCCATAATAACCATAATAATCATAATACCTACAGTAATCATAATAGTCATAATAATCGCAATAACCATAATGATCTTAATGATGATCATGATATTCATCATAATTATACCAAGATCCCATAATAAGCATAGTAACCATAATAAAAAACATAATAAGCTTTGCAATAATCATAATAACCGTTATACTAGCCATAGTAACCATAATAATCATAATAACCATAATAATCATAATAATTATAGTAGTAACCATAATAAGCTTTGAAATAATCATAATAACCGTTATACTAGCCATAATAACCATAATAATCATAATAACTACAGTAATCATAATAGTCATAATAATCGCAATAACCATAATGATCTTAATGATGATCATGATATTCATCATAATTATACCAAGATCCATAATAAGCATAGTAACCATAATAATCATAATAACTATAATAATCGTAATAGTCATAATAATAACCGTACTAAACTTGGAAATAATCATATTTATCAGTATAATAGCAATAATAACCATAAAAATCATAATAGCCATAATAATCTGAATGTTGATCCTAATAATCATACTAACAACCATAATAATCATAGTGATCATCATAATAACTACAATAATCATAATAATCGTAATTGTAATGTTATTAAGCATAACAATAATCACAATAATCATAGTAACCATAATAATCTTAATGATGATCATAATATCCATGATAATTATACCAAGATCCGTAATAATCATAATAATCATAATAATAACCCTAATGTGTTCGGAAATAATCATAATATACTTTATACTAGCCCTAACAACCATAATAGTCATAATAGCCATAACAATCATAATAGTCGTAATAATAACCATAATGAACCTGGAAATAATCGTAATAATCCTTACAATAGCCATAATAGACATAAAAATCACAATTGCCATAATAATCTCGAATGGTGATCATAATAATCATACTAACAACCATAATGATCATAGTAATCATCATAATAAACAGAATAGTAATGGAAATAATCTTAATAATCAATTATTGTTAACGTAATAACCATAATGATCTTAATGATGACCATAATATTCATCATAATTATACCTAGACATATAGTAATCAGAGTAATCATAATAATAAGCATAATAAGCTTTGAAATAATCATAACAACCTTTATACTAGCCATAATAAGCACAATAATCATAATAACTAGAGTAATCATAATAGTCATAATAATCGCAATAACCATAATGACCTTAATGATGATCATTATAATCATCATAATTATACCAAGATCCATAATAATCATAGTAACCATAATAATAAACATAATAAGCTTGAAATAATAATAATAACCGTTATACTAGCCATGTAGCCATAATAATCATAATAACCATACTCATCATAATAATTATAATAATAACCAAAATAAGCTTGGAAATAATCATAATAAGCATTATACTAGCCATAATAATCATAATAATCATAATAACTATAAGAATCATAATAGTCACAATAATAACCATAAAAAACTTGGAAATAATCATATTTATCATTATAATAGCAATAATAACCGTAAAAATCATAATAGCCATAATAATCTGAATGTTGATCATAATAATCATACTAACAGCCATAATAGTCATAGTGATCATCATAATAACTACAATAATCATAATAATCGTAATTGTAATGTTAATAAGCACAGCAATAATCACAATAATCAGAGTAACCATAATAATCTTAATGATGATCATAATATTCATGATAATTACATCAAGATCCGTAATAAGCATAATAATCATAATATAACCATAATGAGTTCGGAAATAATCATAATATACATTATACTACCCCTAACAACTATAATAGTCGTAATAGCCATAATAATCATAATAGTCGTAACAATAACAATAATGAACTTATAAATAATCGTAATAATCATTATAATAGCCATAATAGCAATAAAAATCAGAATAGACGTAATAATCTGAATGGTGGTCATAATAATCATACTAACAATCATAATGATCATAGTAATCTTCATAATAAACAGAATAGTAATGGAAATAATCTTAATAATGGTTATTATTAACGTAATAACCATAATCACATTAATAACCATAATGATCTCAATGATGACCATAATATTCACCATAATTATACTAAGACAAATAATAATCAGAGTAATCATATTAATAAACATAATAAGCTTTGAAATAATCATAATAACCTTTATACTAGCCATAATAAGCATAATAATCATAATAACTAGAATAATCATAATAGTCATAATAATCGCAATAACCATAATGATCTTAATGATGATCATGATATTCATCATAATTATGCCAAGATCCATAATAAGCATAGTAACCATAATAATAAACATAATAAGCTTTGAAATAATCATAATAACCGTTATACTAGCCATAGTATCCATAATAATCATAATAACCATAATAATCATAATAATTACAGTAATAACCATAATAAGCTTTGAAATAATCATAATAACCGTTATACTAGCCATAGTAACCATAATAATCATAATAACTATAATAATCATAATAGTGATAATAATAACCGTAATAAACTTGGAAATAATCATATTTATCATCATAATAGCAATAATAACCATAAAAATCATAATAGCCATAATAATCTGAATGTTGATCCTAATAATCATACTAACAACCATAATAATCATAGTGATCATAATAATAACTACAATAATCATAATAATCGAAATAGTAATGTTAATAAGCATAGCAATAATCACAATAATCATAGTAACCATAATAATCTTAATGATGATCATAATATCCATGATAATTGTACCAAGATCCGTAATAATCATAATAATCATAATAATAACCATAATGGGAACGGAAATAATCATAATATACATTATACTAGCCATAACAACCATAATAGTCATAATAGCCATAATAATCCTAATAGTCGTAATAATAACAATAATGAACTTGGAAATAGTGGTAATAATCATTATAATAGTCATAATAGCCATAAAAATCTCAATAGCCACAATAAGCAGAATGGTGATCATAATAATCATACTAGCAACCATAATGATCATGGTAATCATCATCATAAACAGAATAGCCATGGAAATAATCTTAATAATAAGTATTATTAACGTAATAGCCATAATAATCTTAATGATGACCATAATATACATCATAATTATACCTAGACATATAATAATCAGAATAATCATAATAATAAGCATAATAAGCTTTGAAATAATCATAATAACCTTCATACTAGCCATAATAACCATAATAATCATAATAACTAGAGTAATCATAATAGTCATAATAATCGCAATAACCATAATGATCTTAATGATGATCATTATATTCATCATAATTATACCAAGATCCATAATAAGCATAGTAACCATAATAATAAACATAATAAGCTTTGAAATAATCATAATAACCGTTATACTAGCCATAGTAACCATAATAATCATAATAACCATAATAATCTTAATAATTATAGTAATAACCATAATAAGCTTGGAAATAATCATGGTAAGCATTATACTAGCCATAATAATCATAATAACTATAATAATCATAATAGTCATAATAATAAACATAATAAACTTGGAAATAATCATATTTATCATTATAATAGCAATAATAACCATAAAAATCATAATAGCCATAATAATCTGAATGTTGATCATAATAATCATACTGACAGCCATAATAGTCATAGTGATCATGATAATAACTACAATAATCATAATAATCGTAATTGCAATGTTAATAAGCATAGCAATAATCACAATAATCAGAGTAACCATAATAATCTTAATGATGATCATAATATCCATGATAATTATACCAAGACCCGTAATAATCATAATAATCGTCATAATAACCATAATAGGTTCAGAAATAATCATAATATACATTATACTACCCCTAACAACTATAATAGTCATAATAGCCATAATAATCATAATAGTCGTAATAATAACAATAATGAATTTGGAAATAATCGTAATAATCATTATAATAGCCATAATAGCAATAAAAATCACAATAGCCGTAATAATCTGAATGGTAGTCATAATAATCATACTAACAATCATAATGATCATAGTGATCATCATAATAAACAGAATAGTCATGGAAATAATCTTAATAATCATTATGATTATCGTAATAACCATAATCTTCGTAATAACAATAATGATCTTAATGATGACCATAATATTCATCATAATTATACCAAGATCCATAATAATCATAGTAACCGTAATAATAAACATAATAAGCTTTGAAATAATCATAATAACCGTTATACTAGCCATAGTAACCATAATAATCATAATAACTATAGTAATCATAATAGTCATAATAATAGCCGTAATAAACTCGGAAATTATCATATTTATCAGTATAATAGCAATAATAACCATAAAAATCATAATAGCCATAATAATCTGAATGTTGATCCTAATAATCATACTAACAACCATAATAATCATAGTGATCATCATAATAACTACAATAATCATAATAATCGTAATTGTAATGTTAATAAGCATAGCAATAATCACAATAATCATAGTAACCATAATAATCTTAATGATGATCATAATATCCATGATAATTATACCAAGATCCGTAATAATCATAATAATCATAATAATAACCATAATGGGTTCGTAAATAACCATAATATACATTATACTAGCCATAACAACCATAATAGTCATAATAGCCATAATAATCATAATAGTCGTAATAATAACAATAATGAACTAGGAAATAATCGTAATAATCATTATAATAGTCTTAATAGCCATAAAAATCACAATAGCCATAATAATCAGAATGGTGATCATAATAATCATACTAACAACCATAATGATCATAGTAATCATCATAATAAACAGAATAGTCATGGAAATAATCTTAATAACCATTTTTATTAACGTAATAACCATAATCACCTTAATAACCATAATGATATCAATGATGACCATAATATTCATCATAATTATACTAAGACAAATAATAATCAGAGTAATCATAATAATAAACATAATAAGCTTTGAAATAATCATAATAACCTTTATACTAGCCATAATAACCATACTAATCATAATAACTAGAATAATCATAATAGTCATAACAATCGCAATAACCATAATGATCTTAATGATGATCATGATATTCATCATAATTATACCAAGATCCATAATAATCATAGTAACAATAATAATAAACATAATAAGTTTTGAAATAATCATAATAACCGTTATACTAGCCATAGTAGCCATAATAATCATAATAACCATAATAACCATAATAATTATAGTAATAACAATAATAAGCTTGGAAATAATCATAATAAGCATTATACTAGCCATAATAATCATAATAACTATAATAATCATACTAGTCATAATAATACCCATAATACACTTGGAAATAATCATCTTTATCATTATAATAGCAATAATAACCATAAAGATCATAATAGCCATAATAATCTAAATGTTGATCATGATAATCATACTAACAGCCATAATAGTCATAGTGATCATCATAATAACTACAATAATCATAATAATCGTAATTGTAATGTTAATAAGCATAGCAATAATGACAATAATCATAGTAACCATAATAATCTTAATGATGATCATAATATCCATGATAATTATACCAAGATCCGTAATAATCATAATGATCATAATAATAACCACAATGGGTTCGGAAATAATCATAATATACATTATACTAGCCATATCAATCATAATAGTCATAATAGCCATAATAATCGTAATAGTCGTAATAATAACAATAATGAACTTGGAAATAACCGTAATGATCATTATAATAGTCATAATAGCCATAAAAATCACAATAGCCATAATAATCAGAATGGTGATCATAATAATCATACTAACAACCATAATGATCATAGCAATCATCATAATAAGCAGAATAGGAATGGAAATAATCTTAATAATCATTATTATTAACGTAAAAACCATAATCATCGTAATAACCATAATGATCTTAATGATGACCATAATATTCATCATAATTATACCTAGACATTTAATAATCAGAGAAATCATAATAATAAACATTATAAGCTTTGAAATAATCATAATAACCGTTATACTAGCCATAGTAACCGTACTAATAATAATAACCATAGTAATCATAATAATTATAATAATAACCATAATAAGCTTGGAAATAATCATAATAAGTATTATACTAGCCATAATAATCATGATAACTATAATAATCATAGTAGTCATAATGATAACCATAATAAACTTGGAAATAGTCATATTTATCATTATAATAGCAATAATGACCATAAAAATCATAATAGCCATAATAATCTAAATGTTGATCATGATAATCATACTAACAGCCATAATAGTCATAGTGATCATCATAATAACTACAATAATCATAATAATAGTAATTGTAATGTTAATAAGGTTAGCAATAATCACAATAATCATAGCAACCGTAATAATCTTAGTGATGATCATAATATTCAAGATAATTATATCAAGATCCGTAATAATCATAATAATCATAATAATAACCATAATGGGTTCGGAAATAATCATAATATACATTATACTAGCCATAACAACCATAATAGTCATAATAGCCATAATAGTCATAATAGTCGTAATAATAACCATAATGAGCTTGGCAATAATCGTAATAATCATTACAATAGCCACAATAGCCATAAAAATCACAATAGGCATAATAATCAGAATGGTGATCATAATAATCATTCTAACAACCATAATGATCTTAGTAATCATCATAATAAACAGAATAGTCATGGAAATAATCTTAATAATCATTATTATTAACGTAATAACCTTAATAATCTTAATGATGACCATAATATAAATCATAATTATACCTAGACACATAATAATCAGAATAATCATAATAATAAGCATAATAAGCTTTGAAATAATCATAATAACCTTCATACTAGCCATAATAACCATAATAATCATAATAACTAGAGTAATCATAATAGTCATAATAATCGCAATAACCATAATGATCTTAATGATGATCATTATATTCATCATAATTATACCAAGATCCATAATAATCATAGTAACCATAATAATAAACATAATAAGCTTTGAAACAATCATAATAACCGTTATACTAGCCATAGTAGCCATAATGAACATAATAACTATACTCATCATAATAATTATAATAATAACCATAATAAGCTTGGAAATAATCATAATAACCGTAATAACCATAATAATCATAATAACTATAATAATCATAATAGTCATAATAATAACTATAATAAACTTGGAAATAGTCACATTTATCATTATAATAGCAATAATAACCATAAAAATCATAATAGCCATAATAATCTGAATGTTGATCCTAATAATCATACTAACAACCATAATGATCATAGTGATCATCATAATAACTACAATAATCATAATAATCGTAATTGTAATGTTAATAAGCATAGCAATAATCACAATAATCATAGTAACCATAATAATCTTAATGATGATCATAATATCAATGATAATTATACCAAGATCCGTAATAATCATAATAATCATAATAATAACCATAATGGGTTCGTAAATAATCATAATATACATTATACTAGCCATAACAACCATAATAGTCATAATAGCCATAATAATCATAATAGTCGTAATAATAACAATAATCAACTAGGAAATAACCGTAATAATCATTATAATAGTCTTAATAGCCATAAAAATCACAATAGCCATAATAATCAGAATGGTGATCATAATAATCATACTAACAACCATAATGATCATACTAATCATCATAAGAAACAGAATAGTCATGGAAATAATCTTAATAACCATTATTATTAACCTAATAACCATAATCATCGTAATAACCATAATGATCTTAATGATGACCATAATATTCATCATAATTATACCTAGACATATAATAATCAGAGTAATCATAATAATAAACATAATAAGCTTTGAAATAATCATAATAACATTTATACTAGCCATAAAATTCATAATAATCATAATTACTGGAATAATCATAATAGTCATAATAATCGCAATAACCATAATGATCTTAATGATGATCATGATATTAATGACAATTATACCATGATCCATAATAATCATAGTAACCATAATAATAAACATAATAAGCTTTGAAATAATCATAATAACCGTTATACTAGCCATAGTAACCATAATAATCATAATAACCATAATAACCATAATAATTATAATAATAACCATAATAAGCTTTGAAATAATCATAATAAGCATTATACTAGCCATAATAATCATAATAATCATAATAACTATAATAATCATAGTAGTCATAATAATAACCATAATAAACTTGGGAATAATCATATTTATCATTATAATAGCTATAATAACCATAAAGATCATAGTAGCCATAATAATCTGAATGTTGATCCTGATAATCATACTAACAACCTTAATGATCATAGTAATCATCATAATAAACAAAATAGTCATGGAAATAATCTTAATAATCAATATTATTAACGTAATAACCATAATGATCTTAATGATGACCATAATATTCATCATAATTTTACCTAGACATATGATAATCAGAGTAATCATAATAATAAACATAATAAGCTTTGAAATAATCATAATAACCGTTATACTAGCCATAGTAACCATAATAATCATGATAACCATAATATTCATAGTAATTATAGTAATAACCATAATAAGCTAGGAAATAATCATAATAAGCATTATACTAGCCATAATAATCATAATAACTATAATAATCATACTAGACATAATAATAACCATAATAAACTTGGAAATAATCATATTTATCATTATAATATCAATAAAAACCATAAAAATCGTAATAGCCATAATAATCTGAATGTAGATCCTTATAATCATACTAACAACCATAATAATCATAGTGATCACCATAATAACTACAATAATCATAATAATCGTAATTGTAATGTTAATAAGCATAGCAATAATGACAATAATCATAGTAACCATAATAATCTTAATGATGATCATAATATCCATGATAATTATACCAAGATCCGTAATAATCATAATAATCATAATAATAACCCTAATGTGTTCGGAAATAATCATAATATACATAATACTAGCCATAACAACCATAATAGTCATAATAGCCATAATAATCATAATAGTCATTATAATAAAAATAATGAACTTGGAAATAATCGTAATAATCATTATAATAGTCATAATAGCTATAAAAATCACAATAGCCATAAGAATCAGAATGGTGATCATAATAATCATACTAACAACCATAGTGATCACAGTGATCATCATAATAACTACAATAATCATAATAATCGTAATTGTAATGTTAATAAGATTAGCAATAATCACAATAATCATAGCAACCGTAATAATCTTAGTGATGATCATAACATTCAAGATAATTATATCAAGATCCGTAATAATCATAATAATCATAATAATAACCATAATGGGTTCGGAAATAATCATAATATACATTATACTAGCCATAACAACCATAATAGTCATAATAGCCATAATAATCATAATAGTCGTAATAATAACAATAATGAACTTGGAAATAATCGTAATAATCATTACAATAGTCATAATAGCCATAAAAATCACAATAGGCATAATAATCAGAATGGTGATCATAATAGTAATACTAACAACCATAATGATCACAGTGATCATCATAATAACTACAATAATCATAATAATCGTAATTGTAATGTTAATAAGATTAGCAATAATCACAATAATCATAGTAACCGTAATAATCTTAGTGATGATCATAATATTCAAGATAATTATATCAAGATCCGTAATAATCATAATAATCATAATAATAACCATAATGGGTTCGGAAATAATCATAATATACATTATACTAGCCATAACAACCATAATAGTCATAATAGCCATAATAATCATAATAGTCGTAATAATAACAATAATGAACTTGGAAATAATCGTAATAATCATTACAATAGTCATAATAGCCATAAAAATCACAATAGGCATAATAATCAGAATGGTGATCATAATAATAATACTAACAACCATATTGATCATAGTAATCATCATAATAAACAGAATAGTCATGGAAATAATCTTAATAACCATTATTATTAACGTAATAACCATAATCATCGTAATAACCATAATGATCTTAATGATGACCATAATATACATCATAATTATACCTAGATATAATAATCAGAGTAATCATAATAATAAACATAATAAGCTTTGAAATAATCATAATAACCGTTATACTGGCCATAGTAACCATACTAATCATAATAACCATAATAATCATAATAAGCTTGGAAATAATCATAATAAGCATTATACTAGCCATAATAATCATAATAACTATAATAATCATAATAGTCATAATGATAACCATAATAAACTTGGAAATAGTCATATTTATCATTATAATAGCAATAATGACCATAAAAATCATAATAGCCATAATAATCTAAATGTTGATCATGATAATCATACTAACAGGCATAATAGTCATAGTGATCATCATAATAACTACAATAATCATAATAATAGTAATTGTAATGTTAATAGGCATAGCAATAATCACAATAATCAGAGTAACCATAATAATCTTAATGATGATCATAATATCCATGATAATTATACCAAGACCCGTAATAATCATAATAATCATAATAATAACCATAATAGGTTCGGAAATAATCATAATATACTTTATACTAGCCATAACAACCATAATAGTCATAATAGCCATAATAATCATAATAGTCGTAATAATAACCATAATGAACTTGGAAATAATCGTAATAATCATTACAATAGCCATAATAGCCATCAAAATCACAATAGCCATAATAATCTGAATGGTGATCATAATAATCATACTAACAACCATAATGATCATAGTAATCATCATAATAAACAGAATAGTCATGGAAATAATCTTAATAATCATTATTATTAACGTGATAACCATTATCATCGTAATGACCATAGTGATCTTAATGATGACCATAATATTCATCATAATTATACTAAGACATATAATAATCACAGTAATCATAATAATAAACATAATAAGCTTTCAAATAATCATAATAACCTTTGTAATAGCCATAATAACCATAATAATCACAATAACTAGAATAATCATAATAGTCATAATAATCGCAATAACCATAATGATCTTAATGATGATCATGATATTCATCATAATTATACCAAGATCCATAATAATCATAGTAACCATAATAATAAACATAATAAGCTTTGAAATAATCATAATAACCGTTATACTATCCATAGTAACCATAATAATCATAATAACCATAATAATCATAATAATTATAGTAATAACCATAATAAGCTTGGAAATAATCAGAATAAGCATTATGCTAGCCATAATAATCATAATAACTATAGTAATCATACTAGTCATAATAATACCCATAATAAACTTGGAAATAATCATATTTATCATTATAATAGCAATAATAACCATAAAGATCATAATAGCCATAATAATCTGAATGTTGATCCTGATAATCATACTAACAACCATAATGATCATAGTAATCATCATGATAAACAAAATAGTCATGGAAATAATCTTAATAATCAATATTATTAACGTAATAACCATAATGATCTTAATGATGACCATAATATTCATCATAATTATACCTAGACATATAATAAAGAGAGTAATCATAATAATAAACATAATAAGCTTTGAAATAATCATAATAACCGTTATACTAGCCAGAGTAGCCATAATAATCATAATAACCATAATAATCATAATAATTATAATAATAACCATAATAAGCTTGGAAATAATCATATTTATCATTATAATAGCAATAATAACCATAAAAATCATAATAGCCATAATAATCCGAATGTTGATCCTAATAATCATACTAACAACCATAATAATAATAGTGATCATCATAATAACTACAATAATCATAATAATCGTAATTGTAATGTTAATAAGCATAGCAATAATCACAATAATCATAGTAACCATAATAATCTTAATGATGATGATAATATCCATGATAATTATACCAAGATAGGTAATAATCATAATAATCATAATAATAACCACAATGGGTTCGGAAATAATCATGATATACATTATACTAGCCATATCAATCATAATAGTCATAATAGCCATAATAATCGTAATAGTCGTAATAATAACAATAATGAACTTGGAAACAATCGTAATAATCATTATAATAGTCATAATAGCCATAAAAATCACAATAGCCATAATAATCAGAATGGTGATCATAATAATCATACTAACAACCATAATGATCATAGTGATCATCATAATAACTACAATAATCATAATAATCGTAATTGTAATGTTAATAAGCATAGCAATAATCACAATAATCATAGTAACCATAATAATCTTAATGATGATCATAATATCCATGATAATTATACCAAGATCCGTAATAATCATAATAATCATAATAATAACCATAATGGGTTCGGAAATAATCATAATATACATTATACTAGTCATATCAACCATAATAGTCATAATAGCCATAATAATCATAATAGTCGTAATAATAACAATAATGAACTTGGAAATAATCGTAATAATCATTATAATAGTCATAATAGCCATAAAAATCACAATAGCCATAAGAATCAGAATGGTGATCATAATAATCATACTAACAACCATAATGATCACAGTGATCATCATAATAACTACAATAACCATAATAATCGTAATTGTAATGTTAATAAGATTAGCAATAATCACAATAATCATAGCAACCGTAATAATCTTAGTGATGATCATAGTATTCAAGATAATTATATCAAGATCCGTAATAATCATAATAATCATAATAATAACCATAATGGGTTCGGAAATAATCATAATATACATTATACTAGCCATAACAACCATAATAGTCATAATAGCCATAATAATCATAATAGTCGTAATAATAACAATAATGAACTTGGAAATAATCGTAATAATCATTACAATAGTCATAATAGCCATAAAAATCACAATAGGCATAATAATCAGAATGGTGATCATAATAATAATACTAACAACCATATTGATCATAGTAATCATCATAATAAACTGAATAGTCATGGAAATAATCTTAATAACCATTATTATTAACGTAATAACCATAATCATCGTAATAACCATAATGATCTTAATGATGACCATAATATACATCATAATTATACCTAGATATAATAATCAGAGTAATCATAATAATAAACATAATAAGCTTTGAAATAATCATAATAACCGTTATACTAGCCATAGTAACCATACTAATAATAATAACCATAATAATCATAATAATTATAATAATAACCATAATAAGC
The DNA here is from genome assembly GCF_051401765.1 of Calliopsis andreniformis. Lineage (NCBI taxonomy): Eukaryota > Metazoa > Arthropoda > Insecta > Hymenoptera > Andrenidae > Calliopsis > Calliopsis andreniformis. The sequence goes on along the minus strand of NW_027480755.1, from coordinate 165,701 downwards.
TTGGAAATAATCATAATAAGTATTATACTAGCCATAATAATCATGATAACTATAATAATCATAATAGTCATAATGATAACCATAATAAACTTGGAAATAGACATATTTATCATTATAATAGCAATAATGACCATAAAAATCATAATAGCCATAATAATCTAAATGTTGATCATGATAATCATACTAACAGCCATAATAGTCATAGTGATCATCATAATAACTACAATAATCATAATAATAGTAATTGTAATGTTAATAGGCATAGCAATGATCACAATAATCAGAGTAACCATAATAATCTTAATGATGATCATAATATCCATGATAATTATACCAAGACCCGTAATAATCATAATAATCATAATAATAACCATAACAGGTTCGGAAATAATCATAATATACTTTATACTAGCCATAACAACCATAATAGTCATAATAGCCATAATAATCATAATAGTCGTAATAATAACCATAATGAACTTGGAAATAATCGTAATAATCATTACAATAGCCATAATAGCCATCAAAATCACAATAGCCATAATAATCTGAATGGTGATCATAATAATCATACTAACAACCATAATGATCATAGTAATCATCATAATAAACAGAATAGTCATGGAAATAATCTTAATAATCATTATTATTAACGTGATAACCATAATCATCGTAATGACCATAGTGATCTTAATGATGACCATAATATTCATCATAATTATACTAAGACATATAATAATCACAGTAATCATAATAATAAACATAATAAGCTTTCAAATAATCATAATAACCTTTGTAATAGCCATAATAACCATAATAATCACAATAACTAGAATAATCATAATAGTCATAATAATCGCAATAACCATAATGATCTTAATGATGATCATGATATTCATCATAATTATACCAAGATCCATAATAATCATAGTAACCATAATAATAAACATAATAAGCTTTGAAATAATCATAATAACCGTTATACTATCCATAGTAACCATAATAATCATAATAACCATAATAATCATAATAATTATAGTAATAACCATAATAAGCTTGGAAATAATCAGAATAAGCATTATGCTAGCCATAATAATCATAATAACTATAGTAATCATACTAGTCATAATAATACCCATAATAAACTTGGAAATAATCATATTTATCATTATAATAGCAATAATAACCATAAAGATCATAATAGCCATAATAATCTGAATGTTGATCCTGATAATCATACTAACAACCATAATGATCATAGTAATCATCATGATAAACAAAATAGTCATGGAAATAATCTTAATAATCAATATTATTAACGTAATAACCATAATGATCTTAATGATGACCATAATATTCATCATAATTATACCTAGACATATAATAATCAGAGTAATCATAATAATAAACATAATAAGCTTTGAAATAATCATAATAACATTTATACTAGCCATAAAAACCATAATAATCATAATTACTGGAATAATCATAATAGTCATAGTAATCGCAATAACCATAATGATCTTAATGATGATCATGATATTAATCACAATTATACCATGATCCATAATAATCATAGTAACCATAATAATAAACATAATAAGCTTTGAAATAATCATAATAACCGTTATACTAGCCATAGTAACCATAATAATCATAATAACCATAATAACCATAATAATTATAATAATAACCATAATAAGCCTTGAAATAATCATAATAAGCATTATACTAGCCATAATAATCATAATAATCATAATAACTCTAATAATCATAGTAGTCATAATAATAACCATAATAAACTTGGGAATAATCATATTTATCATTATAATAGCAATAATAACCATAAAGATCATAGTAGCCATAATAATCTGAATGTTGATCCTGATAATCATACTAACAACCATAATGATCATAGTAATCATCATAATAAACAAAATAGTCATGGAAATAATCTTAATAATCAATATTATTAACGTAATAACCATAATGATCTTAATGATGACCGTAATATTCATCATAATTTTACCTAGACATATAATAATCAGAGAAATCATAATAATAAACATAATAAGCTTTGAAATAATCATAATAACCGTTATACTATCCATAGTAACCATAATAATCATAATAACCATAATATTCATAATAATTATAGTAATAACCATAATAAGCTAGGAAATAATCATAATAAGCATTATACTAGCCATAATAATCATAATAACTATAATAATCATACTAGACATAATAATAACCATAATAAACTTGGAAATAATCATATTTATCATTATAATATCAATAATAACCATAAAAATCATAATAGCCATAATAATCTGAATGTAGATCCTCATAATCATACTAACAACCATAATAATCATAGTGATCACCATAATAACTACAATAATCATAATAAACGTAATTGTAATGTTAATAAGCATAGCAATAACCACAATAATCATAGGAACCATAATAATCTTAATGATGATCATAATATCCATGATAATTATACCAAGATCCGTAATAATCATAATAATCATAATAATAACCATACTGGGTTCGGAAGTAATCATAATATACATTATACTAGCCATATCAACCATAATAGTCATAATAGCCATAATAATCATAATAGTCGTAATAATAACAATAATGAACTTGGAAATAATCGTAATAATCATTATAATAGTCATAATAGCCATAAAATTCACAATAGCCATAAGAATCAGAATGTTGATCCTGATAATCATACTAACAACCATAATGATCATAGTAATCATCATGATAAACAAAATAGTCATGGAAATAATCTTAATAATCAATATTATTAACGTAATAACCATAATGATCTTAATGATGACCATAATATTCATCATAATTATACCTAGACATATAATAATGAGAGTAATCATAATAATAAACATAATAAGCTTTGAAATAATCATAATAACCGTTATACTAGCCAGAGTAGCCATAATAATCATAATAACCATAATAATCATAATAATTATAATAATAACCATAATAAGCTTGGAAATAATCAGAATAAGCATTATACTAGCCATAATAATCATAATAACTATAATAATCATCCTAGTCATAATAATACCCATAATAAACTTGGAAATAATCATATTTATCATTATAATAGCAATAATAACCATAAAGATCATAATAGCCATAATAATCTGCATGTTGATCCTGATAATCATACTAACAACCATGATGATCATAGTAATCATCATAATAAACAAAATAGACATGGAAATAATCTTAATAATCAATATTATTAACGTAATAACCATAATGATCTTAATGATGACCATAATATTCATCATAATTATACTAAGACAAATAATAATCAGAGTAATCATAATAATAAACATAATAAGCTTTGAAATAATCATAATAACATTTATACTAGCCATAAAAACCATAATAATCATAATAATTATAATAATACTCATCATAAGCTTGGAAATAATCATAATAAGCATTATACTAGCCATAATAATCATAATAACTATAATAATCATACTAGACATAATAATAACCATAATAAACTTGGAAATAATCATATTTATCATTATAATATCAATAATAACCATAAAAATCATAATAGCCATAATAATCTGAATGTAGATCCTCATAATCATACTAACAACAATAATAATCATAGTGATCACCATAATAACTACAATAATCATAATAAACGTAATTGTAATGTTAATAAGCATAGCAATAATCACAATAATCATAGTAACCATAATAATCTTAATGATGATCATAATATCCATGATAATTATACCAAGATCCGTAATAATCATAATAATCATAATAATAACCATACTGGGTTCGGAAGTAATCATAATATACATTATACTAGCCATATCAACCATAATAGTCATAATAGCCATAATAATCATAATAGTCGTAATAATAACAATAATGAACTTGGAAATAATCGTGATAATCATTATAATAGTCATAATAGCCATAAAAATCACAATAGCCATAAGAATCAGAATGGTGATCATAATAATCATACTAACAACCATAATGATCACAGTGATCATCATAATAACTACAATAACCATAATAATCGTAATTGTAATGTTAATAAGATTAGCAATAATCACAATAATCAGAGTAACCATAATAATCTTAATGATGATCATAATATCCATGATAATTATACCAAGACCCGTAATAATCATAATAATCATAATAATAACCATAATAGGTTCGGAAATAATCATAATATACTTTATACCAGCCATAACAACCATAATAGTCATAATAGCCATAATAATCATAATAGTCGTAATAATAACCATAATGAACTTGGAAATAATCGTAATAATCATTACAATAGCCATAATAGCCATAAAGATCACAATAGCCATAATAATCTGAATGGTGATCATAATAATCATACTAACAACCATAATGATCATAGTAATCATCATAATAAACAGAATAGTCATGGAAATAATCTTAATAGTCATTATTGTTAACGTGATAACCATAATCATCGTAATGACCATATTGATCTTAATGATGACCATAATATTCATCATAATTATACCTAGACATATAATAATCAGAGTAATCATAATAATAAACATAATAAGCTTTGAAATAATCATAATAACATTTATACTAGCCATAAAAACTATAATAATCATAATAACTGGAATAATCATAATAGTCATAATAATCGCAATAACCATAATGATCTTAATGATGATCATGATATTAATCATAATTATACCTAGACATATAATAATCAGAGTAATCATAATAATAAACATAATAAGCTTTGAAATAATCATAATAACCGTTATACTAGCCATAGTAACCATAATAATCATAATAACCATAATATTCATAATAATTATAGTAATAACCATAATAAGCTAGGAAATAATCATAATAAGCATTATACTAGCCATAATAATCATAATAACTATAATAATCATACTAGACATAATAATAACCATAATAAACTTGGAAATAATCATATTTATCATTATAATATCAATAATAACCATAAAAATCATAATAGCCATAATAATCTGAATGTAGATCCTCATAATCATACTAACAACCATAATAATCATAGTGATCACCATAATAACTACAATAATCATAATAAACGTAATTGTAATGTTAATAAGCATAGCAATAATCACAACAATCATAGTAACCATAATAATCTTAATGATGATCATAATATCCATGATAATTATACCAAGATCCGTAATAATCATAATAATCATAATAATAACCATACTGGGTTCGGAAGTAATCATAATATACATTATACTAGCCATATCAACCATAATAGTCATAATAGCCATAATAATCATAATAGTCGTAATAATAACAATAATGAACTTGGAAATAATCGTAATAATCATTATAATAGTCATAATAGCCATAAAAATCACAATAGCCATAAGAATCAGAATGGTGATCATAATAATCATACTAACAACCATAATGATCACAGTGATCATCATAATAACTACAATAACCATAATAATCGTAATTGTAATGTTAATAAGATTAGCAATAATCACAATAATCAGAGTAACCATAATAATCTTAATGATGATCATAATATCCATGATAATTATATCAAGATCCGTAATAATCATAATAATCATAATAATAACCATAATGGGTTCGGAAATAATCATAATATACATTATACTAGCCATAACAACCATAATAGTCATAATAGCCATAATAATCATAATAGTCGTAATAATAACAATAATGAACTTGGAAATAATCGTAATAATCATTACAATAGTCATAATAGCCATAAAAATCACAATAGGCATAATAATCAGAATGGTGATCATAATAATAATACTAACAGCCATATTGATCATAGTAATCATCATTATAAACAGAATAGTCATGGAAATAATCTTAATAACCATTATTATTAACGTAATAACCATAATCATCGTAATAACCATAATGATCTTAATGATGACCATGATATACATCATAATTATACCTAGATATAATAATCAGAGTAATCATAATAATAAACATAATAAGCTTTGAAATAATCATAATAACCGTTATACTAGCCATAGTAACCATACTAATCATAATAACCATAATAATCATAATAATTATAATAATAATCATAATAAGCTTGGAAATAATCATAATAAGCATTATACTAGCCATAATAATCATAATAACTATAATAATCATAATAGTCATAATGATAACCATAATAAACTTGGAAATAGTCATATTTATCATTATAATAGCAATAATGACCATAAAAATCATAATAGCCATAATAATCTAAATGTTGATCATGATAATCATACTAACAGGCATAATAGTCATAGTGATCATCATAATAACTACAATAATCATAATAATAGTAATTGTAATGTTAATAGGCATAGCAATAATCACAATAATCAGAGTAACCATAATAATCTTAATGATGATCATAATATCCATGATAATTATACCAAGATAGGTAATAATCATTATAATCATAATAATAACCACAATGGGTTCGGAAATAATCATGATATACATTATACTAGCCATATCAATCATAATAGTCATAATAGCCATAATAATCGTAATAGTCGTAATAATAACAATAATGAACTTGGAAACAATCGTAATAATCATTATAATAGTCATAATAGCCATAAAAATCACAATACCCATAATAATCAGAATGGTGATCATAATAATCATACTAACAACCATAATGATCATAGTGATCATCATAATAACTACAATAATCATAATAATCGTAATTGTAATGTTAATAAGCATAGCAATAATCACAATAATCATAGTAACCATAATAATCTTAATGATGATCATAATATCCATGATAATTATACCAAGATCCGTAATAATCATAATAATCATAATAATAACCATAATGGGTTCGGAAATAATCATAATATACATTATACTAGCCATATCAACCATAATAGTCATAATAGCCATAATAATCATAATAGAAGTAATAATAACAATAATGAACTTGGAAATAATCGTAATAATCATCATAATAGTCATAATAGCCATAAAAATCACAATAGCCATAAGAATCAGAATGGTGATCATAATAATCATACTAACAACCATAATGATCACAGTGATCATCATAATAACTACAATAACCACAATAATCGTAATTGTAATGTTAATAAGATTAGCAATAATCACAATAATCATAGCAACCGTAATAATCTTAGTGATGATCATAATATTCAAGATAATTATATCAAGATCCGTAATAATCATAATAATCATAATAATAACCATAATGGGTTCGGAAATAATCATAATATACATTATACGAGCCATAACAACCATAATATTCATAATAGCCATAATAATCATAATAGTCGTAATAATAACAATAATGAACTTGGAAATAATCGTAATAATCATTACAATTGTCATAATAGCCATAAAAATCACAATAGGCATAATAATCAGAATGGTGATCATAATTATAATACTAACAACCATATTGATCATAGTAATCATCATAATAAACAGAATAGTCATGGAAATAATCTTAATAACCATTATTATTAACGTAATAACCATAATCATCGTAATAACCATAATGATCTTAATGATGACCATAATATACATCATAATTATACCTAGATATAATAATCAGAGTAATCATAATAATAAACATAATAAGCTTTGAAATAATCATAATAACCGTTATACTAGCCATAGTAACCATACTAATCATAATAACCATAATAATCATAATAATTATAATAATAATCATAATAAGCTTGGAAATAATCATAATAAGCATTATACTAGCCATAATAATCATAATAACTATAATAATCATAATAGTCATAATGATAACCATAATAAACTTGGAAATAGTCATATTTATCATTATAATAGCAATAATGACCATAAAAATCATAATAGCCATAATAATCTAAATGTTGATCATGATAATCATACTAACAGGCATAATAGTCATAGTGATCATCATAATAACTACAATAATCATAATAATAGTAATTGTAATGTTAATAGGCATAGCAATAATCACAATAATCAGAGTAACCATAATAATCTTAATGATGATCATAATATCCATGATAATTATACCAAGACCCGTAATAATCATAATAATCATAATAATAACCATAATAGGTTCGGAAATAATCATAATATACTTTATACTAGCCATAACAACCATAATAGTCAGAATAGCCATAATAATCATAATAGTCGTAATAATAACCATAATGAACTTGGAAATAATCGTAATAATCATTACAATAGCCATAATAGCCATCAAAATCACAATAGCCATAATAATCTGAATGGTGATCATAATAATCATACTAACAACCATAATGATCATACTAATCATCATAAGAAACAGAATAGTCATGGAAATAATCTTAATAACCATTATTATTAACCTAATAACCATAATCATCGTAATAACCATAATGATCTTAATGATGACCATAATATTCATCATAATTATCCCTAGACATATAATAATCAGAGTAATCATAATAATAAACATAATAAGCTTTGAAATAATCATAATAACATTTATACTAGCCATAAAAACCATAATAATCATAATTACTGGAATAATCATAATAGTCATAATAATCGCAATAACCATAATGATCTTAATGATGATCATGATATTAATCACAATTATACCATGATCCATAATAATCATAGTAACCATAATAATAAACATAATAAGCTTTGAAATAATCATAATAACCGTTATACTAGCCATAGTAACCATAATAATCATAATAACCATAATAACCATAATAATTATAATAATAACCATAATAAGCCTTGAAATAATCATAATAAGCATTATACTAGCCATAATAATCATAATAATCATAATAACTATAATAATCATAGTAGTCATAATAATAACCATAATAAACTTGGGAATAATCATATTTATCATTATAATAGCAATAATAACCATAAAGATCATAGTAGCCATAATAATCTGAATGTTGATCCTGATAATCATACTAACAACCATAATGATCATAGTAATCATCATAATAAACAAAATAGTCATGGAAATAATCTTAATAATCAATATTATTAACGTAATAACCATAATGATCGTAATGATGACCATAATATTCATCATAATTATACCTAGACATATAATAATCAGAGTAATCATAATAATAAACATAATAAGCTTTGAAATAATCATAATAACCGTTATACTAGCCATAGTAACCATAATAATCATAATAACCATAATATTCATAATAATTATAGTAATAACCATAATAAGCTAGGAAATAATCATAATAAGCATTATACTAGCCATAATAATCATAATAACTATAATAATCATACTAGACATAATAATAACCATTATAAACTTGGAAATAATCATATTTATCATTATAATAACAATAAAAACCATAAAAATCATAATAGCCATAATAATCTGAATGTAGATCCTTATAATCATACTAACAGCCATAGTAGTCATAGTGATCATCATAATAACTACAATAATCATAATAATCGTAATTGTAATGTTAATAAGCATAGCAATAATCACAATAATCAGAGTAACCATAATAATCTTAATGATGATCATAATATCCACGATAATTATACCAAGACCCGTAATAATCATAATAATCATGATAATAACCATAATAGGTTCGGAAATAATCATAATATACTTTATACTAGCCATAACAACCATAATAGTCATAATAGCCATAATAGTCATAATAGTCGTAATAATAACCATAATGAACTTGGAAATAATCGTAATAATCATTACAATAGCCATAATAGCCATAAAAATCACAATAGCCATAATAATCTGAATGGTGATCATAATAATCATACTAACAACCATAATGATCATAGTAATCATCATAATAAACAGAATAGTCATGGAAATAATATTAATAATCATTATTATTAACGTGATAACCATAATCATCGTAATGACCATAGTGATCTTAATGATGACCGTAATATTCATCATAATTATACTAAGACATATAATAATCACAGTAATCATAATAATAAACATAATAAGCTTTGAAATAATCATAATAACCTTTGTACTAGCCATAATAACCATAATAATCATAATAACTAGAATAATCATAATAGTCATAATAATCGCAATAACCATAATGATCTTAATGATGATCATGATATTCATCATAATTATACCAAGATCCATAATAATCATAGTAACCATAATAATAAACATAATAAGATTTGAAATAATCATAATAACCGTTATACTATCCATAGTAACCATAATAATCATAATAACCATAATAATCATAATAATTATAGTAATAACCATAATAAGCTTGGAAATAATCAGAATAAGCATTATACTAGCCATAATAATCATAATAACTATAATAATCATCCTAGTCATAATAATACCCATAATAAACTTGGAAATAACCATACTTATCATTATAATAGCAATAATAACCATAAAGATCATAATAGCCATAATAATCTGAATGTTGATCCTGATAATCATACTAACAACCATGATGATCATAGTAATCATCATAATAAACAAAATAGTCATGGAAATAATCTTAATAATCAATATTATTAACGTAATAACCATAATGATCTTAATGATGACCATAATATTCATCATAATTATACTAAGACAAATAATAATCAGAGTAATCATAATAATAAACATAATAACCTTTGAAATAATCATAATAACCGTTATACTAGCCATAGTAACCATAATAATCATAATAACCATAATAATCATAATAATTATAATAATAACCATAATAAGCCTGGAAATAATCATAATAAGCATTATACTAGCCATAATTATCATAATAATCAGAATAACTATAATAATCATGGTAGTCATAATAATAACCATAATAAACTTGGAAATAACCATATTTATCATTATAATAGCAATAATAACCATAAAGATCATAATAGCCATAATAATCTGAATGTTGATCCTGATAATCATACTAACAACCATAATGATCATAGTAATCATCATAATTAAGAAAATAGTCATGGAAATAATCTTAATAATCAATATTATTAACGTAATAACCATAATGATCTTAATGATGACCATAATATTCATCATAATTATACCTAGACATATAATAATCAGAGTAATCATAATAATAAACATAATAAGCTTTGAAATAATCATAATAACCGTTATACTAGCCATAGTAACCATAATAATCATAATAACCATAATATTCATAATAATTATAGTAATAACCATAATAAGCTAGGAAATAATCATACTAAGCATTATACTAGCCATAATAATCATAATAGTCATAATAGCCATAATAATCATAATAGTCGTAATAATAACAATAATGAACTTGGAAATAATCGTAATAATCATTACAATAGTCATAATAGCCATAAAAATCACAATAGGCATAATAATCAGAATGGTGATCATAATAATAATACTAACAACCATATTGATCATAGTAATCATCATAATAAACAGAATAGTCATGGAAATAATCTTAATAACCATTATTATTAACGTAATAACCATAATCATCGTAATAACCATAATGATCTTAATGATGACCATAATATTCATCATAATTATACCTAGACATATAATAATCTGAGTAATCATAATAATAAACATAATAAGCTTTGAAATAATCATAATAACCGTTATACTAGCCATAGTAACCATACTAATCATAATAACCATAATAATCATAATAATTATAATAATAACCATAATAAGCTTGGAAATAATCATAATAAGCATTATACTAGCCATAATAATCATAATAACTATAATAATCATAATAGTCATAATGATAACCATAATAAACTTGGAAATAGTCATATTTATCATTATAATAGCAATAATGACCATAAAAATCATAATAGCCATAATAATCTAAATGTTGATCATGATAATCATACTAACAGCCACAATAGTCATAGTGATCATCATAATAACTACAATAATCATAATAATAGTAATTGTAATGTTAATAGGCATAGCAATAATCACAATAATCAGAGTAACCATAATAATCTTAATGATGATCATAATATCCATGATAATTATACCAAGACCCGTAATAATCATAATAATCATAACAATAACCATAATAGGTTCGGAAATAATCATAATATACTTTATACTAGCCATAACAACCATAATAGTCATAATAGCCATAATAATCATAATAGTCGTAATAATAACCATAATGAACTTGGAAATAATCGTAATAATCACTACAATAGCCATAATGGCCATAAAGATCACAATAGCCATAATAATCTGAATGGTGATCATAATAATCATACTAACAACAATAATGATCATAGTAATCATCATAATAAACAGAATAGTCATGGAAATAATCTTAATAATCATTATTGTTAACGTGATAACCATAATCATCGTAATGACCATAGTGATCTTAATGATGACCATAATATTCATCATAATTATACCTAGACATATAATAATCAGAGTAATCATAATAATAAACATAATAAGCTTTGAAATAATCATAATAACCGTTATACTAGCCATAGTAACCATAATAATCATAATAACCATAATATTCATAATAATTATAGTAATAACCATAATAAGCTAGGAAATAATCATAATAAGCATTATACTAGCCATAATAATCATAATAACTATAATAATCATACTAGACATAATAATAACCATAATAAACTTGGAAATAATCATATTTATCATTATAATATCAATAATAACCATAAAAATCATAATAGCCATAATAATCTGAATGTAGATCCTCATAATCATACTAACAACCATAATAATCATAGTGATCACCATAATAACTACAATAATCATAATAAACGTAATTGTAATGTTAATAAGCATAGCGATAATCACAATAATCATAGTAACCATAATAATCTTAATGATGATCATAATATCCATGATAATTATACCAAGATCCGTAATAATCATAATAATCATAATAATAACCATACTGGGTTCGGAAGTAATCATAATATACATTATACTAGCCATATCAACCATAATAGTCATAATAGCCATAATAATCATAATAGTCGTAATAATAACAATAATGAACTTGGAAATAATCGTAATAATCATTATAATAGTCATAATAGCCATAAAAATCACAATAGGCATAATAATCAGAATGGTGATCATAATAATAATACTAACAACCATATTGATCATAGTAATCATCATAATAAACAGAATAGTCATGGAAATAATCTTAATAACCATTATTATTAACGTAATAACCATAATCATCGTAATAACCATAATGATCTTAATGATGACCATAATATTCATCATAATTATACCTAGACATATAATAATCAGAGTAATCATAATAATAAACATAATAAGCTTTGAAATAATCATAAGAACCGTTATGCTAGCCATAGTAACCATACTAATCATAATAACCATAATAATCATAATAATTATAATAATAACCATAATAAGCTTGGAAATAATCATAATAAGCATTATACTAGCCATAATAATCATAATAACTATAATAATCATAATAGTCATAATGATAACCGTAATAAACTTGGAAATAGTCATATTTATCATTATAATAGCAATAATGACCATAAAAATCATAATAGCCATAATAATCTAAATGTTGATCATGATAATCATACTAACAGCCATAATAGTCATAGTGATCATCATAATAACTACAATAATCATAATAATAGTAATTGTAATGTTAATAGGCATAGCAATAATCACAATAATCAGAGTAACCATAATAATCTTAATGATGATCATAATATCCATGATAATTATACCAAGACCCGTAATAATCATAATAATCATAATAATAACCATAATAGGTTCGGAAATAATCATAATATACTTTATACTAGCCATAACAACCATAATAGTCATAATAGCCATAATAATCATAATAGTCGTAATAATAACCATAATGAACTTGGAAATAATCGTAATAATCATTACAATAGCCATAATAGCCATAAAAATCACAAAAGCCACAATAATCTGAATGGTGATCAGAATAATCATACTAACAACCATAATGATCATAGTAATCATCATAATAAACAGAATAGTCATGGAAATAATCTTAATAATCATTATTATTAACGTGATAACCATAATCATCGTAATGACCATAGTGATCTTAATGATGACCATAATATTCATGATAATTATACTAAGACATATAATAATCACAGTAATCATAATAATAAACATAATAAGCTTTGAAATAATCATAATAACCTTTGTACTAGCCATAATAACCATAATAATCATAATAACTAGAATAATCATAATAGTCATAATAATCGCAATAACCATAATGATCTTAATGATGATCATGATATTCATCATAATTATACCAAGATCCATAATAATCATAGTAACCATAATAATAAACATAATAAGCTTTGAAATAATCATAATAACCGTTATACTATCCATAGTAACCATAATAATCATAATAACCATAATAATCATAATAATTATAGTAATAACCATAATAAGCTTGGAAATAATCAGAATAAGCATTATACTAGCCATAATAATCATAATAACTATAATAGTCATACTAGTCATAATAATACCCATAATAAACTTGGAAATAATCATATTTATCATTATAATAGCAATAATAACCATAAAGATCATAATAGCCATAATAATCTGAATGTTGATCCTGATAATCATACTATCAACCATAATGATCATAGTAATCATCATAATAAACAAAATAGTCATGGAAATAATCTTAATAATCAATATTATTAACGTAATAACCATAATGATCTTAGTGATGACCATAATATTCATCATAATTATACCTAGACATATAATAATCAGAGTAATCATAATAATATACATAATAAGCTTTGAAATAATCATAATAACCGTTATACTAGCCATAGTAACCATAATAATCATACTAACCATAATATTCATAATAATTATAGTAATAACCATAATAAGCTTGGAAATAATCATAATAAGCATTTTACTAGCCATAATAATCATAATAACTATAATAATCATACTAGACATAATAATAACCATAATAAACTTGGAAATAATCATATTTATCATTATAATAGCAATAATAACCATAAAAATCATAATAGCCAGAATAATCATAATAGTCGTAATAATAACCATAAAGAACTTGGAAATAATCGTAATAATCATTACAATAGCCATAATAGCCATCAAAATCACAATAGCCATAATAATCTGAATGGTGATCATAATAGTCATACTAACAACCATAATGATCATAGTAATCATCATAATAAACAGAATAGTCATGGAAATAATCTTAATAATCATTATTATTAACGTGATAACCATAATCATCGTAATGACCATAGTGATCTTAATGATGACCATAATATTCATGATAATTATACTAAGACATATAATAATCACAGTAATCATAATAATAAACATAATAAGCTTTGAAATAATCATAATAACCTTTGTACTAGCCATAATAACCATAATAATCATAATAACTAGAATAATCATAATAGTCATAATAATCGCAATAACCATAATGATCTTAATGATGATCATGATATTCATCATAATTATACCAAGATCCATAATAATCATAGTAACCATAATAATAAACATAATAAGCTTTGAAATAATCATAATAACCGTTATACTATCCATAGTAACCATAATAATCATAATAACCATAATAATCATAATAACCATAATAATCATAATAATTATAGTAATAACCATAATAAGCTTGGAAATAATCAGAATAAGCATTATTCTAGCCATAATAATCATAATAACTATAATAGTCATACTAGTCATAATAATACCCATAATAAACTTGGAAATAATCATATTTATCATTATAATAGCAATAATAACCATAAAGATCATAATAGCCATAATAATCTGAATGTTGATCCTGATTATCATACTATCAACCATAATGATCATAGTAATCATCATAATAAACAAAATAGTCATGGAAATAATCTTAATAATCAATATTATTAGCGTAATAACCATAATGATCTTAGTGATGACCATAATATTCATCATAATTATACCTAGACATATAATAATCAGAGTAATCATAATAATATACATAATAAGCTTTGAAATAATCATAATAACCGTTATACTAGCCATAGTAACCATAATAATCATACTAACCATAATATTCATAATAATTATAGTAATAACCATAATAAGCTGGGAAATAATCATAATAAGCATTTTACTAGCCATAATAATCATAATAACTATAATAATCATACTAGACATAATAATAACCATAATAAACTTGGAAATAATCATATTTATCATTATAATAGCAATAATAACCATAAAAATCATAATAGCCAGAATAATCATAATAGTCGTAATAATAACCATAATGAACTTGGAAATAATCGTAATAATCATTACAATAGCCATAATAGCCATCAAAATCACAATAGCCTTAATAATCTGAATGGTGATCATAATAATCATACTAACAACCATAATGATCATAGTAATCATCATAATAAACAGAATAGTCATGGAAATAATCTTAATAATCATTATTGTTAACGTGATAACCATAATCATCGTAATGACCATAGTGATCTTAATGATGACCATAATATTCATCATAATTATACTAAGACATATAATAATCACAGTAATCATAATAATAAACATAATAAGCTTTGAAATAATCATAATAACCTTTGTACTAGCCATAATAACCATAATAATCATAATATCTAGAATAATCATAATAGTCATAATAATCGCAATAACCATAATGATCTTAATGATGATCATGATATTCATCATAATTATACCAAGATCCATAATAATCATAGTAACCATAATAATAAACATAATAAGCTTTGAAATAATCATAATAACCGTTATACTATCCATAGTAACCATAATAATCATAATAACCATAATAATCATAATAATTATAGTAATAACCATAATAAGCTTGGAAATAATCAGAATAAGCATTATACTAGCCATAATAATCATAATAACTATAATAATCATACTAGTCATAATAATGCCCATAATAAACTTGGAAATAATCATATTTATCATTATAATAGCAATAATAACCATAAAGATCATAATAGCCATAATAATCTGAATGTTGATCCTGATAATCATACTAACAACCATAATGATCATAGTAATCATCATAATAAACAAAATAGTCATGGAAATAATCTTAATAATCAATATTATTAACGTAATAACCATAATGATCTTAATGATGACCATAATATTCATCATAATTATACTAAGACAAATAATAATCAGAGTAATCATAGTAATAAACATAATAAGCTTTGAAATAACCATAATAACCGTTATACTAGCCATAGTAACCATAATAACCATAATAACCATAATAATCATAATAATTATAATAATAACCATAATAAGCCTGGAAATAATCATAATAAGCATTATACTAGCCATAATAATCACAATAATCATAATAACTATAATAATCATAGTAGTCATAATAATAACCATAATAAACTTGGAAATAATCATATTTATCATTATAATAGCAATAATAACCATAAAGATCATAATAGCCATAATAATCTGAATGTTGATCCTGATAATCATACTAACAACCATAATGATCATAGTAATCATGATAATAAACAAAATAGTCATGGAAATAATCTTAATAATCAATATTATTAACGTAATAACCATAATGATCTTAATGATGACCATAATATTCATCATAATTATACCTAGACATATAACAATCAGAGTAATCATAATAATAAACATAATAAGCTTTGAAATAATCATAACAACCATTATACTAGGCATAGTAACCATAATAATCATAATAACCATAATATTCATAATAATTATAGTAATAACCATAATAAGCTTGGAAATAATCATAATAAGCATTATACTAGCCATTATAATCATAATAACTATAATAATCATACTAGACATAATAATAACCATAATAAACTTGGAAATAATCATATTTATCATTATAATAGCAATAATAACCATAAAAATCATCATAGCCATAATAATCTGAATGTTGATCCTCATAATCATACTAACAACCATAATAATCATAGTGATCATCATAATAACTACAATAATGATAATAATCGTAATTGAAATGTTAATAAGCATAGCAATAATCACAATAATCATAGTAACCATAATAATCTTAATGATGATCATAATATACATGATAATTATACCAAGATCCGTAATAATCATAATAATCATAATAATAACCATAATGGGTACGGAAATAATCATAATATACATTATACTAGCCATAACAACCATAATAGTCATAATAGCCATAATAATCATAATAGTCGTAATAATAACAATAATGAACTTGTAAATAATCGTAATAATCATTACAATAGTCATAATAGCCATAAAAATCACAATAGGCATAATAATCAGAATGGTGATCATAATAATAATACTAACAACCATATTGATCATAGTAATCATCATAATAAACAGAATAGTCATGGAAATAATCTTAATAACCATTATTATTAACGCAATAACCATAATCATCGTAATAACCATAATGATCTTAATGATGACCATAATATTCATCATAATTATACCCAGACATATAATAATCTGAGTAATCGTAATAATAAACATAATAAGCTTTGAAATAATCATAATAACCGGTATGCTAGCCATAGTAACCATACTAATCATAATAACCATAATAATCATAATAATTATAATAATAACCATAATAAGCTTGGAAATAATCATAATAAGCATTATACTAGCCATAATAATCATAATAACTATAATAATCATAATAGTCATAATGATAACCATAATAAACTTGGAAATTGTCATATTTATCATTATAATAGCAATAATGACCATAAAAATCATAATAGCCATAATAATCTAGATGTTGATCATGATAATCATACTAACAGCCATAATAGTCATAGTGATCATCATAATAACTACAATAATCATAATAATAGTAATTGTAATGTTAATAGGCATAGCAATAATCACAATAATCAGAGTAACCATAATAATCTTAATGATGATCATAATATCCATGATAATTATACCAAGACCCGTAATAATCATAATAATCATAATAATAACCATAATAGGTTCGGAAATAATCATAATATACTTTATACCAGCCATAACAACCATAATAGTCATAATAGCCATAATAATCATAATAGTCGTAATAATAACAATAATGAACTTGTAAATAATCGTAATAATCATTACAATAGCCATAATAGCCATAAAAATCACAATAGCCACAATAATCTGAATGGTGATCAGAATAATCATACTAACAACCATAATGATCATAGTAATCATCATAATAAACAGAATAGTCATGGAAATAATCTTAATAATCATTATTATTAACGTGATAACCATAATCATCGTAATGACCATAGTGATCTTAATGATGACCATAATATTCATCATAATTATACTAAGACATATAATAATCACAGTAATCATAATAATAAACATAATAAGCTTTCAAATAATCATAATAACCTTTGTAATAGCCATAATAACCATAATAATCACAATAACTAGAATAATCATAATAGTCATAATAATCGCAATAACCATAATGATCTTAATGATGATCATGATATTCATCATAATTATACCAAGATCCATAATAATCATAGTAACCATAATAATAAACATAATAAGCTTTGAAATAATCATAATAACCGTTATACTATCCATAGTAACCATAATAATCATAATAACCATAATAATCATAATAATTATAGTAATAACCATAATAAGCTTGGAAATAATCAGAATAAGCATTATACTAGCCATAATAATCATAATAACTATAATAATCATACTAGTCATAATAATACCCATAATAAACTTGGAAATAATCATATTTATCATTATAATAGCAATAATAACCATAAAGATCATAATAGCCATAATAATCTGAATGTTGATCCTGATAATCATACTATCAACCATAATGATCATAGTAATCATCATAATAAACAAAATAGTCATGGAAATAATCTTAATAATCAATATTATTAACGTAATAACCATAATGATCTTAATGATGACCATAATATTCATCATAATTATACCTAGACATATAATAATCAGAGTAATCATAATAATATACATAATAAGCTTTGAAATAATCATAATAACCGTTATACTAGCCATAGTAACCATAATAATCATAATAACCATAATATTCATAATAATTATAGTAATAACCATAATAAGCTTGGAAATAATCATAATAAGCATTATACTAGCCATAATAATCATAATAACTATAATAATCATACTAGACATAATAATAACCATAATAAACTTGGAAATAATCATATTTATCATTATAATAGCAATAATAACCATAAATATCATAATAGCCATAATAATCTAAATGTTGATCATAATCAACATACTAACAGCCATAATAATCATAGTGATCATCATTATAACTACGATAATCATAATAATCGTAATTGTAATGTTAATAAGCATAGCAATAAATACAATAACCATTGTAACCATAATAACCTTAATGATGATCATAATATCCATGATAATTATACCAAGACCCGTAATAATCATAATAATCATAATAATAACCATAATAGGTTCGGAAATAATCATAATATACTTTATACCAGCCATAACAACCATAATAGTCATAATAGCCATAATAATCATAATAGTCGTAATAATAACAATAATGAACTTGTAAATAATCGTAATAATCATTGCAATAGCCATAATAGCCATAAAAATCACAATAGCCACAATAATCTGAATGGTGATCAGAATAATCATACTAACAACCATAATGATCATAGTAATCATCATAATAAACAGAATAGTCATGGAAATAATCTTAATAATCATTATTATTAACGTGATAACCATAATCATCGTAATGACCATAGTGATCTTAATGATGACCATAATATTCATCATAATTATACTAAGACATATAATAATCACAGTAATCATAATAATAAACATAATAAGCTTTCAAATAATCATAATAACCTTTGTACTAGCCATAATAACCATAATAATCATAATAACTAGGATAATCATAATAGTCATAATAATAGCAATAACCATAATGATCTTAATGATGATCATGATATTCATCATAATTATACCAAGATCCATAATAATCATAGTAACCATAATAATAAACATAATAAGCTTTGAAATAATCATAATATCCGTTATACTATCCATAGTAACCATAATAATCATAATAACCATAATAATCATAATAATTATAGTAATAACCATAATAAGCTTGGAAATAATCAGAATAAGCATTATACTAGCCATAATAATCATAATAACTATAATAATCATACTAGTCATAATAATACCCATAATAAACTTGGAAATAATCATATTTATCATTAGAATAGCAATAATAACCATA
Organism: Calliopsis andreniformis; assembly: GCF_051401765.1. Lineage (NCBI taxonomy): Eukaryota > Metazoa > Arthropoda > Insecta > Hymenoptera > Andrenidae > Calliopsis > Calliopsis andreniformis. Next base: position 144,093 of record NW_027480755.1, on the reverse strand, counting down.
AAGATCATAATAGCCATAATAATCTGAATGTTGATCCTGATAATCATACTATCAACCATAATGATCATAGTAATCATCATAATAAACAAAATAGTCATGGAAATAATCTTAATAATCAATATTATTAACGTAATAACCATAAAGATCTTAATGATGACCATAATATTCATCATAATTATACCTAGACATATAATAATCAGAGTAATCATAATAATATACATAATAAGCTTTGAAATAATCATAATAACCGTTATACTAGCCATAGTAACCATAATAATCATAATAACCATAATATTCATAATAATTATAGTAATAACCAAAATAAGCTTGGAAATAATCATAATAAGCATTATACTAGCCATAATAATCATAATAACTATAATAATCATACTAGACATAATAATAACCATAATAAACTTGGAAATAATCATATTTATCATTATAATAGCAATAATAACCATAAAAATCATAATAGCCATAATAATCTAAATGTTGATCATAATCAACATACTAACAGCCATAATAATCATAGTGATCATCATTATAACTACGATAATCATTATAATCGTAATTGTAATGTTAATAAGCATAGCAATAATCACAATAACCATTGTAACCATAATAATCTTAATGATGATCATAATATCCATGATAATTATACCAAGATCCGTAATAATCATAATAATCATAATAATAGCCATAATGGGTTCGGAAATAATCATAATATACATTATACTAGCCATTACAACCATAATAGTCATAATAGCCACAATAATCATAATAGTCGTAATAATAACAATAATGAACTTGGAAATAATCGTAATAATCATTACTATAGTCATAATAGCCATAAAAATCACTATAGCCATAATAATCTGAATGGTGATCATAATAATCATACTAACAACCATAATGATCATTGTAATCATCATAATAAACAGAATAGTCATGGAAATAATCTTAATAATCATTATTATTAACGTAATAACCATAATCATCGTAATAACCATAATGATCTTAATGATGACCATAATATTTATCATAATTATACTAAGACATATAATAATCAGAGTAATCATAATAATAAACATAATAAGCTTTGAAATAATCATAATAACCTTTATACTAGCCATAGTAACCATACTAATCATAATACCCATAATAATCATAATAATTATAATAATAACCATAATAAGCTTGGAAATAATCATAATAAGCATTATACTAGCTATAATAATCATAATAATCATAATAACTAAAATAATCATAATAGTCATAATAATAACCGTAATAAACTTGGAAATAATCATATTTATCATTATAATGCCAATAATAACCATAAAAATCATAATAGCCATAATAATCTGAATGTTGATCATAATAATCATACTAACAGCCATAATAATCATAGTGATCATCATAATAACTACAATAATCATAATAATCGTAATTGTAATGTTAATAAGCTTAGCAATATCACAATGATCATAGTAACCGTAATAATCTTAATGATGATCATAATATTCATGATAATTATATCAAGATCCGTGATAATCATAATAATCATAATAATAACAATAATGGGTTCGGAAATAATCATAATATACATAATACTAGCCATAACAACCATAATAGTCATAACAGCCATAATAATCATAATAGTTGTAATAATCACAATAATGAACTTGGAAATAATCGTAATAATAATTACAATAGTCATAATAGCCATAAAAATCACAACAGCCATAATAATCAGAATCGTGATCATAATAATAATACTAACAACCATAATGATCATAGTAATCATCATAATAAACAGAATAGTCATGGAAATAATCTTAATAACCATTATTATTAACGTAATAACCATAATCGTCGTAATAACCATAATGATCTTAATGATGACCATAATATTCATCATAATTATACCTAGACATATAATAATCAGAGTAATCATAATAATAAACATAATAAGCTTTGAAATAATCATAATAACCTTTATACTAGCCATAATAACCATAATAATCATAATAACTGGAACAATCATAATAGTCATAATAATCGCAATAACCATAATGATCTTAATGATGATCATGATATTCATCATAATTATACCATGATCCATAATAATCATAGTAACCATAATAATAAACATAATAAGCTTTGAAATAATCATAATAACCGTTATACTAGCCATAGTAACCATAATAATCATAATAATTTTAGTAATAACCATAATAAGCTTGGAAATAATCATAATAAGCATTATACTAGCCATAATAATCATAATAACTATAATAATCATACTAGTCATAATAATAACCATAATAAACTTGGAAATAATCATATTTATCATTATAATAGCAATAATAACCATAAAAATCATAATAGCCATAATAATCTGAATGTTGATCATAATAATCATACTAACAGCCATAATAGTCATAGTGATCACCATAATAACTACAATAATCAGAATAATCGTAATTGTAATGCTAATAAGCAAAGCAATAATCACAATAATCAGAGTAACCATAATAATCTTAATGATGATCATAATATCCATGATAATTATACCAAGACCCGTAATAATCATAGTAATCATAATAATAACCACAATAGGTTCGGAAATAATCATAATATACTTTATACTAGCCATAACAACCATAATAGTCATAATAGCCATAATAATCATAATAGTCGTAATAATAACCATAATGAACTTGGAAGTAATCGTAATAATAATTACAATAGTCATAATAGCCATAAAAATCACAATAGCCATAATAATCAGAATGGTGATCATAATAATAATACTAACAACCATCATGATCATAGTAATCATCATAATAAACAGAATAGTCATGGAAATAATCTTAATAACCATTATTATTAACGTAATAACCATAATCATCGTAATAACCATAATGATCTTAATGATGACCATAATATTTATCATAATTATACTCAGACATATAATAATCAGAGTAATCATAATAATAAACATAATAAGCTTTGAAATAATCATAATAACTTTTATACTAGCCATAATAACCATAATAATCGTAATAACTAGAATAATCATAATAGTCATAATAATCGCAATAACCAAAATGATCATAATGATGATCATGATATTCATCATAATTATACCATGATCCATAATAATCATAGTAACCATAATAATAAACATAATAAGCTTTGAAATAATCATAATAACCGTTATACTAGCCATAGTAACCATACTAATAATAATAACCATAATAATCATAACAATTATAGTAATAACCATAATAAGCTTGGAAATAATCAGAATAAGCATTATACTAGCCATAATAATCATAATAACTATAATAATCATACTAGTCATAATAATACCCATAATAAACTTGGAAATAATCATTTTTATCATTATAATAGCAATAATAACCATAAAGATCATAATAGCCGTAATAATCTGAATGTTGATCCTGATAATCATACTAACAACCATAATAATCATAGTGATCATCATAATAACTACAATAATCATAATAATCGTAATTGTAATGTTAATAAGCATAGCAATAATCACAATAACCATTGTAACCATAATAATCTTAATGATGATCATAATATCCATGATAATTATACCAAGATCCGTAATAATCATAATAATCATAATAATAACCACAATGGATTCGGAAATAATCATAATATACATTATACTAGCCATATCAATCATAATAGTCATAATAGCCATAATAATCGTAACAGTCGTAATAATAACAATAATGAACTTGGAAATAAACGTAATAATCATTATAATAGTCATAATAGCCATAAAAATCACTATAGCCATAATAATCTGAATGGTGATCATAATAATCATACTAACAACCATAATGATCATTGTAATCATCATAATAAACAGAATAGTCATGGAAATAATCTTAATAATCATTATTATTAACGTAATAACCATAATCATCGTAATAACCATAATGATCTTAATGATGACCATAATATTTATCATAATTATACTAAGACATATAATAATCAGAGTAATCATAATAATAAACATAATAAGCTTTGAAATAATCATAATAACCTTTATACTAGCCATAGTAACCATACTAATCATAATACCCATAATAATCATAATAATTATAATAATAACCATAATAAGCTTGGAAATAATCATAATAAGCATTATACTAGCTATAATAATCATAATAATCATAATAACTAAAATAATCATAATAGTCATAATAATAACCGTAATAAACTTGGAAATAATCATATTTATCATTATAATGCCAATAATAACCATAAAAATCATAATAGCCATAATAATCTGAATGTTGATCATAATAATCATACTAACAGCCATAATAGTCATAGTGATCATCATAATAACTACAATAATCATAATAATCGTAATTGTAATGCTAATAAGCAAAGCAATAATCACAATAATCAGAGTAACCATAATAATCTTAATGATGATCATAATATCCATGATAATTATACCAAGACCCGTAATAATCATAGTAATCATAATAATAACCACAATAGGTTCGGAAATAATCATAATATACTTTATACTAGCCATAACAACCATAATAGTCATAATAGCCATAATAATCATAATAGTCGTAATAATAACCATAATGAACTTGGAAGTAATCGTAATAATAATTACAATAGTCATAATAGCCATAAAAATCACAATAGCCATAATAATCAGAATGGTGATCATAATAATAATACTAACAACCATCATGATCATAGTAATCATCATAATGGACAGAATAGTCATGGAAATAATCTTAATAACCATTATTATAAACGTAATAACCATAATCATCCTAATAACCATAATGATCTTAATGATGACCATAATATTCATCATAATTATACTAAGACATATAATAATCACAGTAATCATAATAATAAACATAATAAGCTTTGAAATAATCATAATAACCTTTATACTAGCCATAATAACCATAATAATTATAATAACTAGTATAATCATAATAGTCATAATAATCGCAATAACCATAATGATCTTAATGATGATCATGATATTCATCATAATTATACCAAGATCCATAATAATCATAGTAACCATAATAATAAACATAATAAGCTTTGAAATAATCATAATAACCGTTATACTAGCCATAGTAGCCATAATAATCATAATAACCATAATAATCATAATAATTATAATAATGACCATAATAAGCTTGGAAGTAATCATAATAAGCATTATACTAGCCATAATAATCATAATAATCATAATAACTATAATAATCATAATAGTCGTAATAATAACCATAATAAACTTGCAGATAATCATATTTATCATTATAATAGCAATAATAACCATAAAAATCATAATAGCCATAATGATCAGAATGTTGATCATAATAATCATACTAACAGCCATAATAGTCATAGTGATCATCATAATAACTACAATAATCATAATAATCGTAATTGTAATGCTAATAAGCAAAGCAATAATCACAATAATCAGAGTAACCATAATAATCTTAATGATGATCATAATATCCATGATAATTATACCAAGACCCGTAATAATCATAGTAATCATAATAATAACCACAATAGGTTCGGAAATAATCATAATATACTTTATACTAGCCATAACAACCATAATAGTCATAATAGCCATAATAATCATAATAGTCGTAATAATAACCATAATGAACTTGGAAGTAATCGTAATAATAATTACAATAGTCATAATAGCCATAAAAATCACAATAGCCATAATAATCAGAATGGTGATCATAATAATAATACTAACAACCATCATGATCATAGTAATCATCATAATGGACAGAATAGTCATGGAAATAATCTTAATAACCATTATTATAAACGTAATAACATTAATCATCGTAATAACCATAATGATCTTAATGATGACCATAATATTCATCATAATTATACTAAGACATATAATAATCACAGTAATCATAATAATAAACATAATAAGCTTTGAAATAATCATAATAACCTTTATACTAGCCATAATAACCATAATAATCATAATAACTAGTATAATCATAATAGTCATAATAATCGCAATAACCATAATGATCTTAATGATGATCATGATATTCATCATAATTATACCAAGATCCATAATAATCATAGTAACCATAATAATAAACATAATAAGCTTTGAAATAATCATAATAACCGTTATACTAGCCATAGTAGCCATAATAATCATAATAACCATAATAATCATAATAATTATAATAATGACCATAATAAGCTTGGAAGTAATCATAATAAGCATTATACTAGCCATAATAATCATAATAATCATAATAACTATAATAATCATAATAGTCGTAATAATAACCATAATAAACTTGCAGATAATCATATTTATCATTATAATAGCAATAATAACCATAAAAATCATAATAGCCATAATGATCAGAATGTTGATCATAATCATCATACTAACAGCCATAATAATCATAGTGATCATCATAATAACTACAATAATCATAATAATCGTAATTGTAATGTTAATAAGCATAGCAATAATCACAATAACCATTGCAACCATAATAATCTTAATGATGATCATAATATCCATGATAATTATACCAAGATCCGTAATAATCATAATAATCATAATAGTAACCATAAGGGGTTCGGAAATAATCATAATATACAGTATACTAGCCATAACAACCATAATAGACATAACAGCCATAATAATCATAATAGTTGTAATAATAACAATAATGAACTGGGAAATAATCGTAATAATCATTATAATAGTCACAAGAGCCATAAAAATCACAATAGTCATATTAATCAGAATGGTGATCATAATAATCATACTAACAACCATAATGATCATAGTGATCATCATAATAACTACAATAATCATAATAATCGTAATTGTAATGTTAATAAGTTTAGCAATAATCACAATAATCATAGTAACCGTAATAATCTTAATGATGATCATAATATCCATGATAATTATACCAAGATCCGTAATAATCATAATAATCATAATAATAACCATAATGGGTTCGGAAATTATCATAATATACATTATACTAGCCGTAACAGCCATAATAGTCATAATAGCCATAATAATCATAATAGTCGTAATAATAACAATAATGAACTTGGAAATAATCCTAATAACCATTATAATAGTCTTAATAGCCATAAAAATCACAATAGGCATAATAATCAGAATGGTGATCATAATAATCATACTAACAACCATAATGATCATAGTAAACATCATAATAAACAGAAGAGTCATGGAAATAATCTTAATAACCATTATTATTAACGTAATAACCATAATCATCGTAATAACCATAATGACCGTAATGATGACCATAATATTCATCATAATTATACTAAGACAAATAATAATCAGAGTAATCATAATAATAAACATAATAAGCTTTGAAATAATCATAATAACATTTATACTAGCCATAGTAACCATAATAATCATAATAATTATAGTAATAACCATAATGAGCTTGGAAATAATCATAATAAGCATTATACCAGCCATAATAGTCATAATAACTATAATAATCATACTAGTCATAATAATAACCATAATAAACTTGGAAATAATCATATTTATCATTATAATAGCAATAATAACCATAAAAATCATAATAGCCATAATAATCTGAATGTTGATCCTAATAATCATACTAACAACCATAATAATAATAGTGATCATCATAATAACTACAATAATCATAATAATCGTAATTGTAACGTTAATAAGCATAGCAATAATGACAATAGTCATAGTAACCATAATAATCTTAATTATGACCATAATATCCATGATAATTATACCAAGATCCGTAATAATCATAATAATCATAATAATGACAATAATGAGTTCGGAAATAATCACAAGATACATTATACTAGCCATATCAACCATAATAGTCATAATAGCCATAATAATCATAATAGTCGTAATAATAACAATAATGAACTTGGAAACAATCGTAATAACCATTATAATAGTCACAATAGCCATAAAAATCACAATAGCCATATTAATCAGAATGGTGATCATAATAATCATATTAACAACCATAATGATCATAGTGATCATCATAATAACTACAATAATCATAATAATCGTAATTGTAATGTTAATAAGTTTAGCAATAATCACAATAATCATAGTAACCGTAATAATCTTAATGATGATCATAATATTCATGATAATTATATCAAGATCCGTAATAATCATAATAATCATAATAATAACCATAATGGGTGCGGAAATAATCATAATATACATTATACTAGCCATAACAACCATAATCATCGTAATAACCATAATGATCTTCATGATGACCATAATATTCATCATAATTATACCTAGACATATAATAATCAGAGTAATCATAATAATAAGCATAATAAGCTTTGAAATAACCATAATAACCTTTATACTAGCCATAATAACCATAATAATCATAATAACTAGAATAATAATAATAGTCATAACAATCGCAATAACCATAATGATCTTAATGATGATCATGATATTCATCATAATTATACCAAAATCCATAATAATCATAGTAACCATAATAATAAACATAATAATCTTTGAAATAATCATAATAATCGTTATACTAGCCATAGTAACCATAATAATCATAATAACCGTAATAATCATAATAATTATAATAGTAACCATAATAAGCCTGGAAATAAACATAATAAGCATTATATTGGCCATAATAATCATAATAATCATAATAACTATAATAATCATAGTAGTCATAATAATAACCATAATAAACTTGGAAATAATCATATTTATCATTATAATAGCCAGAATAACCATAAAAATCATAATAGCAATAATAATCTGAATGTTGATCATAATAATCATACTAACAGCCATAATCATCATAGTGATCATCATAATAACTACAATAATCATAATAATCGTAATCGGAATGTTAATAAGCTTAGCAATAATCACAATAATCATAGTAACCGTAATAATCTTAATGATGATCATAATATTCATGATAATTACATCAGGATCCGTAATAATTATAGTAATCATAATAATAACCATAATGGGTTCGGAAATAATCATAATATACATTATACTAGCCATAACAACCATAATAGTCATAATAGCCATAATAATCGTAATAGTCGTAATAATAACAATAATGAACTTGGAAATAATCGTAATAATCATTACAATAGTCATAATAGCCATAAAAATCACAATAGCCATAATAATCTGAAAGGTGATCATAACAATCATACTAACAACCATAATGATCATAGTAATCATCATAATAAACAGAATAGTCATGGAAATAATCTTAACAATCATTATTATTAACGTAATAACCATAATCATCGTCATAACCATAATGATCTTAATGATGACCATAATATTCATCATAATTATACTAAGACATATAATAATCACAGTAATCATAATAATATACCTAATAAGCTTTGAAATAGTCATAATAACCTTTATACTAGCCATAATAACCATAATAATCATAATAACTAGAATAATCATAATAGTCATAATAATCGCAATAACCATAATGATCTCAATTATGATCATGATATTCATCATAATTATACCAAGATCCATAATAATCATAGTAACCATAATAATAAACATAATAAGCTTTGAAATAATCATAATAACCGTTATACTAGCCATAGTAACCATAATAATCATAATAAGCATAATAATCATAATAATTATAATAATAACCATAATAAGCCTGGAAATAATCATAATAAGCATTATACTAGCCATAATAATCATAATAATCATAATAACTATAATAATCACACTAGTCATAATAATAACCATAATAAACTTGGAAATAATCATATTTATCATTATAATAGCAATAATAACCATAAAAATCATAATAGCCATAATAATCTGAATGTTGATCCCAATAATCATACTAACAACCATAATAATCATAGTGATCATCATAATAACTACAATAATCATAATAATCGTATTTGTAATGTTAATAAGCATAGCAATAATCACAATAATCATAGAAACCATAATAATCTTAATGATGATCATAATATCCATGATAATTATACCAAGATCCGTAATAATCATAATAATCATAATAATAACCATAACAGGTTCGGAAAAAATCATAATATACATTATACTACCCCTAACAACTATAATAGTCATAATAGCCATAATAATCATAATAGTCGTAATAATAACAATAATGAACTTGGAAATAATCGTAATAATCATTATAATAGCCATAATAGCATTAAAAATCACAATAGCCATAATAATCTGAATGGTGGTCACAATATTCATACTAACAACCATAAAGAACATAGTAATCATCATAATAAACAGAATAGTCATGGAAATAATCTTTATAATCATTATGATTATCGTAATAACCATAATCATCGTAATAACCATAATGATCTTAATGACGACCATAATATTCATCATAATTATACCAAGATCCATAATAATCATAGTAACCATAATAATAAACATAATAATCTTTGAAATAATCATAATAACCGTTATACTAGCCATAGTAACCATAATAATCATAATAACCATAATAATCATAATAATTATAATAATAATCATAATAAGCCTGGAAATAATCATAATAAGCATTATACTAGCCATAATAATCATAATAATCATAATAACTATAATAATCATAGTAGTCATAATAATAACCATAATAAACTTGGAAATATTCATATTTATCATTATAATAGCAAGAATAACCATAAAAATCATAATAGCCATAGTAATCTGAATGTTGATCATAATAATCAGACTAACAGCCATAATCATCATAGTGATCATCATAATAACTACTATAATCATAATAATCGTAATTGTAATGTTAATAAGCATAGCAATAATCACAATAATCATAGAAACCATAATAATCTTAATGATGATCATAATATCCATGATAATTATACCAAGATCCGTAATAATCATAATAATCATAGTAATAACCATAACAGGTTCGTAAATAATCATAATATACATTATACTACCCCTAACAACTATAATAGTCATAATAGCCATAATAATCGTAATAGTCGTAATAATAACAATAATGAACCTGGAAATAATCGTAATAATCATTATAATAGCCATAATAGCATTAAAAATCACAATAGCCATAATAATCTGAATGGTGGTCACAATATTCATACTAACAGCCATAAAGAACATAGTAATCATCATAATAAATAGAATACTCATGGAAATAATCTTAATAATCATTATGATTATCGTAATAACCATAATCATCGTAATAACCATAATGATCTTAATGATGACCATAATATTCATCATAATTATACCAAGATCCATAATAATCATAGTAACCATAATAATAAACATAATAAGCTTTGAAATAATCATAATAACCGTTATACTAGCCATAGTAACCATAATAATCATAATAACCATAATAATCATAATAATTATAATAATAACCATAATAAGCCTGGAAATAATCATAATAAGCATTATACTAGCCATAATAATCATAATAACCATAATAACTATAATAATCATAGTAGTCATAATAATAACCATAATAAACTTGGAAATAATAATATTTACCATTATAATAGCAAGAATAACCATAAAAATCATAATAGCCATAATAATCTGAATGTTGATCATAATAATCATACTAACAGCCATAATAATCATAGTGATCATCATAATAAATACAATAATCATAATAATCGTAATTGTAATGTTAATAAGCATAGCAATAATCACAATAATCATAGTAACCATAATAATCTTAATGATGATCATAATATCCATGATAATTATACCAAGATCCGTAATAATCATAATATTCATAACAATAACCATAATGGGTTCGGAAATGATCACAATCTACATTTTACTAGCCATATCAACCATAATAGTCATAATAGCCGTAATAATCATAATAGTCGTAATAATAACAATAATGAACTTGGAAATAATCGTAATAATCATTATAATAGTCATAATGGCCATAAAAATCACAATAGCCATAATAATCAGAATGGTGATCATAATAATCATACTAACAAGCGTAATGATCATAGTGATCATCATAATAACTACAATAATCATAATAATCGTAATTGTAATGTTAATAAGCTTAGCAATAATCACAATAATCATAGTAACCGTAATAATCTTAATGATGACCATAATATTCATGATAATTACATCAAGATCCGTAATAATCATAATAATCATACTAATAACCATAATGGGTTCGGAAATAATCATAATATACATTTTACTAGCCATAACAACCATAATAGTCATAATAGCCATAGTAATCGTAATAGTCGTAATAATAACAATAATGAACTTGGAAATAATCGTAATAATCATTGCAATAGTCATAATAGCCATAAAAATCACAATAGCCATAATAATCTGAAAGGTGATCATAACAATCATACTAACAACCATAATGATCATAGTAATCATCATAATAAACAGAATAGTCATGGAAATAATCTTAACAATCATTATTATTAACGTAATGACCATAATCATCGTAATAACCATAATGATCTTAATGATGACCATAATATTCATCATAATTATACTAAGACATATAATAATCACAGTAATCATAATAATATACATAATAAGCTTTGAAATAGTCATAATAACCTTTATACTAGCCATAATAACCATAATAATCATAATAACTAGAATAATCATAATAGTCATAATAATCGCAATAACCATAATGATCTTAATGATGATCATGATATTCATCATAATTATACCAAGATCCATAATAATCATAGTAACCATAATAATAAACATAATAAGCTTTGAAATAATCATAATAACCGTTATACTAGCCATAGTAACCATAATAATCATAATAAATATAATATTCATAATAGTCATAATAAGAACCGTAATAAACTTGGAAATAATCATATTTATCATTATAATAGCAAGAATAACCATAAAAATCATAATAGCCATAGTAATCTGAATGTTGATCATAATAATCAGACTAACAGCCATAATCATCATAGTGATCATCATAATAACTACTATAATCATAATAATCGTAATTGTAATGTTAATAAGCATAGCAATAATCACAATAATCATAGAAACCATAATAATCTTAATGATGATCATAATATCCATGATAATTATACCAAGATCCGTAATAATCATAATAATCATAGTAATAACCATAACAGGTTCGTAAATAATCATAATATACATTATACTACCCCTAACAACTATAATAGTCATAATAGCCATAATAATCATAATAGTCGTAATAATAACAATAATCAACCTGGAAATAATCGTAATAATCATTATAATAGCCATAATAGCATTAAAAATCACAATAGCCATAATAATCTGAATGGTGGTCACAATATTCATACTAACAGCCATAAAGAACATAGTAATCATCATAATAAACAGAATACTCATGGAAATAATCTTAATAATCATTATGATTATCGTAATAACCATAATCATCGTAATAACCATAATGACCTTAATGATGACCATAATATTCATCATAATTATACCAACATCCATAATAATCATAGTAACCATAATAATAAACATACTAAGCTTTGAAATAATCATAATAACCGTTATACTAGCCATAGTAACCATAATAATCATAATAAATATAATATTCATAATAGTCATAATAAGAACCGTAATAAACTTGGAAATAATCATATTTATCATTATAATAGCAATAATAACCATAAAAATCATAATAGCCATAATAATCTGAATGTTGATCCCAATAATCATACTAACAACCATAATAATCATAGTGATCATCATAATAACTACAATAATCATAATAATCGTGAATGTAATGTTAATAAGCATAGCAATAATCACAATAATCATAGTAACCATAATAATCTTAATGATGATCATAATATTCATGATAGTTATACCAAGATCCGTAATAATCATAATAATCATAATAATAACCCTAATGTGTTCGGAAATAATCATAATACACATAATACTAGCCATAACAACCATAATAGTCATAATAGACATAATAATCATAATAGTCGTTATAATAACAATAATGAACTTGGAAATAATCGTAATAATCATTATAATAGTCACAATAGTCATAAAAATCACAATAGCCATAATAATCTGAATGGTGATCACAATAATCATACTAACAAGCGTAATGATCATAGTGATCATCATAATAACTACAATAATCATAATAATCGTAATTGTAATGTTAATAAGCTTAGCAATAATCACAATAATCATAGTAACCGTAATAATCTTAATGATGACCATAATATTCATGATAATTACATCAAGATCCGTAATAATCATAATAATCATAATAATAACCATAATGGGTTCGGAAATAATCATAATATACATTATACTAGCCATAACAACCATAATAGTCATAATAGACATAATAATCATAATAGTCGTTATAATAACAATAATGAACTTGGAAATAATCGTAATAATCATTATAATAGTCACAATAGTCATAAAAATCACAATAGCCATAATAATCAGAATGGTGATCATAATAATCATACTAACAACCATAATGATCATAGTAATCATCATAATAAACAGAATAGTCATGGAAATAATCTTAATAACCATTATTATTAACGCAATAACCATAATCATCGTAATAACCATAATGATCTTAATGATGACCATAATATTCATCATAATCATACCTAGACATATAATAATCAGAGTAATCATAATAATAAACATAATAAGCTTTGAAATAATCATAATAACCTTTATACTAGCCATAATAACCATAATAATCATAATAACTAGAATAATAATAATAGTCATAATAATCGCAATAACCATAATGATCTTAATGATGGTCATGATATTCATCATAATTATACCAAGATCCATAATAATCATAGTAACCATAATAATAAACATAATAATCTTTGAAATAATCATAATAACCGTTATACTAGCCATAGTAACCATAATAATCATAATAACCATAATAATCATAATAATTATAATAATAATCATAATAAGCCTGGAAATAATCATAATAAGCATTATACTAGCCATAATAATCATAATAATCATAATAACTATAATAATCATAGTAGTCATAATAATAACCATAATAAACTTGGAAATAATCATATTTATCATTATAATAGCAAGAATAACCATAAAAATCATAATAGCCATAGTAATCTGAATGTTGATCATAATAATCAGACTAACAGCCATAATCATCATAGTGATCATCATAATAACTACTATAATCATAATAATCGTAATTGTAATGTTAATAAGCATAGCAATAATCACAATAATCATAGAAACCATAATAATCTTAATGATGATCATAATATCCATGATAATTATACCAAGATCCGTAATAATCATAATAATCATAGTAATAACCATAACAGGTTCGTAAATAATCATAATATACATTATACTACCCCTAACAACTATAATAGTCATAATAGCCATAATAATCATAATAGTCGTAATAATAACAATAATGAACCTGGAAATAATCGTAATAATCATTATAATAGCCATAATAGCATTAAAAATCACAATAGCCATAATAATCTGAATGGTGGTCACAATATTCATACTAACAGCCATAAAGAACATAGTAATCATCATAATAAACAGAATACTCATGGAAATAATCTTAATAATCATTATGATTATCGTAATAACCATAATCATCGTAATAACCATAATGATCTTAATGATGACCATAATATTCATCATAATTATACCAAGATCCATAATAATCATAGTAACCATAATAATAAACATAATAAGCTTTGAAATAATCATAATAACCGTTATACTAGCCATAGTAACCATAATAATCATAATAACCATAATAATCATAATAATTATAATAATAACCATAATAAGCCTGGAAATAATCATAATAAGCATTATACTAGCCATAATAATCATAATAACCATAATAACTATAATAATCATAGTAGTCATAATAATAACCATAATAAACTTGGATATAATCATATTTACCATTATAATAGCAAGAATAACCATAAAAATCATAATAGCCATAATAATCTGAATGTTGATCATAATAATCATACTAACAGCCATAATAATCATAGTGATCATCATAATAAATACAATAATCATAATAATCGTAATTGTAATGTTAATAAGCATAGCAATAATCACAATAATCATAGTAACCATAATAATCTTAATGATGATCATAATATCCATGATAATTATACCAAGATCCGTAATAATCATAATATTCATAACAATAACCATAATGGGTTCGGAAATGATCACAATCTACATTTTACTAGCCATATCAACCATAATAGTCATAATAGCCGTAATAATCATAATAGTCGTTATAATAACAATAATGAACTTGGAAATAATCGTAATAATCATTATAATAGTCACAATAGTCATAAAAATCACAATAGCCATAATAATCAGAATGGTGATCATAATAATCATACTAACAACCATAATGATCATAGTAATCATCATAATAAACAGAATAGTCATGGAAATAATCTTAATAACCATTATTATTAACGCAATAACCATAATCATCGTAATAACCATAATGATCTTAATGATGACCATAATATTCATCATAATCATACCTAGACATATAATAATCAGAGTAATCATAATAATAAACATAATAAGCTTTGAAATAATCATAATAACCTTTATACTAGCCATAATAACCATAATAATCATAATAACTAGAATAATAATAATAGTCATAATAATCGCAATAACCATAATGATCTTAATGATGGTCATGATATTCATCATAATTATACCAAGATCCATAATAATCATAGTAACCATAATAATAAACATAATAATCTTTGAAATAATCATAATAACCGTTATACTAGCCATAGTAACCATAATAATCATAATAACCATAATAATCATAATAATTATAATAATAATCATAATAAGCCTGGAAATAATCATAATAAGCATTATACTAGCCATAATAATCATAATAATCATAATAACTATAATAATCATAGTAGTCATAATAATAACCATAATAAACTTGGAAATAATCATATTTATCATTATAATAGCAAGAATAACCATAAAAATCATAATAGCCATAGTAATCTGAATGTTGATCATAATAATCAGACTAACAGCCATAATCATCATAGTGATCATCATAATAACTACTATAATCATAATAATCGTAATTGTAATGTTAATAAGCATAGCAATAATCACAATAATCATAGAAACCATAATAATCTTAATGATGATCATAATATCCATGATAATTATACCAAGATCCGTAATAATCATAATAATCATAGTAATAACCATAACAGGTTCGTAAATAATCATAATATACATTATACTACCCCTAACAACTATAATAGTCATAATAGCCATAATAATCATAATAGTCGTAATAATAACAATAATGAACCTGGAAATAATCGTAATAATCATTATAATAGCCATAATAGCATTAAAAATCACAATAGCCATAATAATCTGAATGGTGGTCACAATATTCATACTAACAGCCATAAAGAACATAGTAATCATCATAATAAACAGAATACTCATGGAAATAATCTTAATAATCATTATGATTATCGTAATAACCATAATCATCGTAATAACCATAATGATCTTAATGATGACCATAATATTCATCATAATTATACCAAGATCCATAATAATCATAGTAACCATAATAATAAACATAATAAGCTTTGAAATAATCATAATAACCGTTATACTAGCCATAGTAACCATAATAATCATAATAACCATAATAATCATAATAATTATAATAATAACCATAATAAGCCTGGAAATAATCATAATAAGCATTATACTAGCCATAATAATCATAATAACCATAATAACTATAATAATCATAGTAGTCATAATAATAACCATAATAAACTTGGATATAATCATATTTACCATTATAATAGCAAGAATAACCATAAAAATCATAATAGCCATAATAATCTGAATGTTGATCATAATAATCATACTAACAGCCATAATAATCATAGTGATCATCATAATAAATACAATAATCATAATAATCGTAATTGTAATGTTAATAAGCATAGCAATAATCACAATAATCATAGTAACCATAATAATCTTAATGATGATCATAATATCCATGATAATTATACCAAGATCCGTAATAATCATAATATTCATAACAATAACCATAATGGGTTCGGAAATGATCACAATCTACATTTTACTAGCCATATCAACCATAATAGTCATAATAGCCGTAATAATCATAATAGTCGTAATAATAACAATAATGAACTTGGAAATAATCGTAATAATCATTATAATAGTCATAATGGCCATAAAAATCACAATAGCCATAATAATCAGAATGGTGATCATAATAATCATACTAACAAGCGTAATGATCATAGTGATCATCATAATAACTACAATAATCATAATAATCGTAATTGTAATGTTAATAAGCTTAGCAATAATCACAATAATCATAGTAACCGTAATAATCTTAATGATGACCATAATATTCATGATAATTACATCAAGATCCGTAATAATCATAATAATCATACTAATAACCATAATGGGTTCGGAAATAATCATAATATACATTTTACTAGCCATAACAACCATAATAGTCATAATAGCCATAATAATCGTAATAGTCGTAATAATAACAATAATGAACTTGGAAATAATCGTAATAATCATTACAATAGTCATAATAGCCATAAAAATCACAATAGCCATAATAATCTGAAAGGTGATCACAACAATCATACTAACAACCATAATGATCATAGTAATCATCATAATAAACAGAATAGTCATGGAAATAATCTTAACAATCATTATTATTAACGTAATGACCATAATCATCGTAATAACCAGAATGATCTTAATGATGACCATAATATTCATCCTAATTATACTAAGACATATAATAATCACAGTAATCATAATAATATACATAATAAGCTTTGAAATAGTCATAATAACCTTTATACTAGCCATAATAACCATAATAATCATAATAACTAGAATAATCATAATAGTCATAATAATCGCAATAACCATAATGATCTTAATGATGATCATGATATTCATCATAATTATACCAAGATACATAATAATCATAGTAACCATAATAATAAACATAATAAGCTTTGAAATAATCATAATAACCGTTATACTAGCCATAGTAACCATAATAATCATAATAAATATAATATTCATAATAGTCATAATAAGAACCGTAATAAACTTGGAAATAATCATATTTATCATTATAATAGCAATAATAACCATAAAAATCATAATAGCCATAATAATGTGAATGTTGATCCCAATAATCATACTAACAACCATAATAATCATAGTGATCATCATAATAACTACAATAATCATAATAATCGTGAATGTAATGTTAATAAGCATAGCAATAATCACAATAATCATAGTAACCATAATAATCTTAATGATGATCATAATATCCATGATAGTTATACCAAGATCCGTAATAATCATAATAATCATAATAATAACCCTAATGTGTTCGGAAATAATCATAATACACATAATACTAGCCATAACAACCATAATAGTCATAATAGACATAATAATCATAATAGTCGTTATAATAACAATAATGAACTTGGAAATAATCGTAATAATCATTATAATAGTCACAATAGTCATAAAAATCACAATAGCCATAATAATCAGAATGGTGATCATAATAATCATACTAACAACCATAATGATCATAGTAATCATCATAATAAACAGAATAGTCATGGAAATAATCTTAATAACCATTATTATTAACGCAATAAACATAATCATCCAAATAACCATAATGATCTTAATGATGACCATAATATTCATCATAATTATACCAAGATCCATAATAACCATAGTAACCATAATAATAAACATAATAATCTTTGAAATAATCATAATAACCGTTATACTAGCCATAGTAACAATAATAATCATAATAACCATAATAATCATAATAATTATAATAATAACCATAATAAGCCTGGAAATAATCATAATAAGCATTATACTAGCCATAATAATCATAATAATCATAATAACTATAATAATCATAGTAGTCATAATAATAACCCTAATAAACTTGGAAATAACCATATTTATCATTATAATAGCAATAATAACCATAAAAATCATAATAGCCATAATAATCTGAGTGGTGGTCACAATATTCATACTAACAGCCATAATAATCATAGTGATCATCATAATAAATACAATAATCATAATAATCGTAATTGTAATGTTAATAAGCATAGCAATAATCACAATAATCATAGTAACCATAATAATCTTAATGATGATCATAATATCCATGATAATTATACCAAGATCCGTAATAATCATAATAATCATAATAATAACCATAATGGGTTCGGAAATAATCATAATATACATTATACTAGCCATAACAACCATAATAGTCATAATAGCCATAATAATCGTAATAGTCGTAATAATAACAATTATGAACTTGGAAATAATCGTAATAATCATTACAATAGTCATAATAGCCATAAAAATCACAATAGCCATAATAATCTGAAAGGTGATCATAACAATCATACTAACAACCATAATGATCATAGTAATCATCATAATAAACAGAATAGTCATGGAAATAATCTTAACAATTATTATTATTAACGTAATAACCATAATCATCGTAATAACCATAATGATCTTAATGATGACCATAATATTCATCATAATTATACTAAGACATATAATAATCACAGTAATCATAATAATATACATAATAAGCTTTGAAATAGTCATAATAACCTTTATACTAGCCATAATAACCATAATAATCATAATAACTAGAATAATCATAATAGTCATAATAATCGCAATAACCATAATGATCTTAATGATGATCATGATATTCATCATAATTATACCAAGATCCATAATAATCATAGTAACCATAATAATAAACAAAATAAGTTTTAAAATAATCATAATAACCCTTATACTAGTCATGGTAACCATAATAGTCATAATAACCATAATAACCATAATAATTATAGTAATAACCATAATAAGCTTGGAAATAATCTTAATAAGCATTATACTAGCCATATCAACCATAATAGTCATAACAGCCATAATAATCATAATAGTCGTAATAATAACAATAATGAACTTGGAAATAATCGTAATAATAATTACAATAGTCATAATAGCCATAAAAATCACAATAGCCATAATAATCAGAATGGTGATCATAATAATAATACTAACAACCATAATGATCATAGCAATCATCATAATAAACAGAATAGTCATGGAAATAATCTTGATAACCAATATTATTAACGTAATAACCATAATCATCGTAATAACCATAATGATCTTCATGATGACCATAATATTCATCATAATTATACCTAGACATATAATAATCAGGGTAATCATAATAATAAACATAATAAGCTTTGAAATAATCATAATAACCTTTATACTAGCCATAATAACCATAATAATCATAATAACTAGAATAATCATAATAGTCATAATAATCGCAATAACCATAATGATCTTAATGATGATCATGATATTCATCATAATTATACCAAGATCCATAATAATCATAGTAACCATAATAATAAACATAATAGGCTTTGAAATAATCATAATAACCGTTATACTAGCCATAGTAACCATAATAATCATAATAACCATAATAATCATAATAATTATAATAATAACCATAATAAGCCTGGAAATAATCATAATAAGCATTATACTAGCCATAATAATCATAATAACTATAATAATCGTACTAGTCATAATAATACCTATAATAAACTTGGAAATAATCATATTTATCATTATAATAGCAATAATCACCATAAAGATCATAATAGCCATAATAATCTGAATGTTGATCCTAATAATCATACTAACAACCATAATAATCATAGTGATCATCATAATAACTACAATAATCATAGTAATCGTAATTGTAATGTTAATAAGCATAGCAATAATCACAATAATCATAGTAACCATAATAATCTTAATGATGATCATAATATCCATGATAATTATACCAAGATCCGTAATAATCATAATAATCAGAATAATAACCATAATGGGTTCGGAAATAATCACAATATACATTATACTAGCCATATCAACCATAATAGTCATAATAGCCACAATAATCATAATAGTCGTAATAATAACAATAATGAACTTGGAAATAATCGTAATAATCATTATAATAGTCATAATAGCCATAAAAATCACAATAGCCATAATAATCGGAATGGTGATCATAATAATCATACTGACAAGCGTAATGATCATAGTGATCATCATAATGAATACAATAATCATAATAATCGTAATTGTAATGTTAATAAGCTTAGCAATAATCACAATAATCATAGTAACCGTAATAATCTTAATGATGATCATAATATTCATGATAATTACATCAAGATCCGTATAATCATAATAATCATAATAATAACCATAATGGGTTCGGAAATAATCATAATATACATTATACTAGCCATAAGAGCCATAATAGTCATAATAGCCATAATAATAATAGTAGCCATAATAATAACCATAATAAACTTGGAAATAATCATATTTATCAATATAATAGCAAGAATATCCATAAAAATCATAATAGCCATAATAATCTGAATGTTGATCATAATAATCATACTAACAACCATAATAATCATAGTGATCATCATAATAACTACAATAATCGTAATAATCGTAATTGTAATGTTAATAAGCATAGCAATAATCACAATAATCATAGAAACCATAATAATCTTAATGATGATCATAATATCCATGATAATTATACCAAGATCCGTAATAATCATAATAATCATAGTAATAACCATAACAGGTTCGTAAATAACCATAATATACATTATACTACCCCTAACAACTATAATAGTCATAATAGCCATAATAATCTGAATGGTGGTGACAATATTCATACTAACAGCCATAAAGAACATAGTAATCATCATAATAAACAGAATACTCATGGAAATAATCTTAATAATCATTATGATTATCGTAATAACCATAATCATCGTAATAACCATAATGATCTTAATGATGACCATAATATTCATCATAATTATACCAAGATCCATAATAATCATAGTAACCATAATAATAAACATAATAAGCTTTGGAATAATCATAATAACCGTTATACTAGCCATAGTAACCATAATAATCATAATAACCATAATAATCATAATAATTATAATAATAACCATAATAAGCCTGGAAATAATCATAATAAGCATTATACTAGCCATAATAATCATAATAACCATAATAACTATAATAATCATAGTAGTCATAATAATAACCATAATAAACTTGGATATAATCATATTTACCATTATAATAGCAAGAATAACCATAAAAATCATAATAGCCATAATAATCTGAATGTTGATCATAATAATCATACTAACAGCCATAATAATCATAGTGATCATCATAATAAATACAATAATCATAATAATCGTAATTGTAATGTTAATAAGCATAGCAATAATCACAATAATCATAGTAACCATAATAATCTTAATGATGATCATAATATCCATGATAATTATACCAAGATCCGTAATAATCATAATAATCATAATAATAACCCTAATGTGTTCGGAAATAATCATAATACACATAATACTAGCCATAACAACCATAATAGTCATAATAGACATAATAATCATAATAGTCGTTATAATAACAATAATGAACTTGGAAATAATCGTAATAATCATTATAATAGTCACAATAGTCATAAAAATCACAATAGCCATAATAATCTGAAAGGTGATCATAACAATCATACTAACAACCATAATGATCATAGTAATCATCATAATAAACAGAATAGTCATGGAAATAATCTTAACAATCATTATTATTAACGTAATGACCATAATCATCGTAATAACCATAATGATCTTAATGATGACCATAATATTCATCATAATTATACTAAGACATATAATAATCACAGTAATCATAATAATATACATAATAAGCTTTGAAATAGTCATAATAACCTTTATACTAGCCATAATAACCATAATAATCATAATAACTAGAATAATCATAATAGTCATAATAATCGCAATAACCATAATGATCTTAATGATGATCATGATATTCATCATAATTATACCAAGATCCATAATAATCATAGTAACCATAATAATAAACATAATAAGCTTTGAAATAATCATAATAACCGTTATACTAGCCATAGTAACCATAATAATCATAATAAATATAATATTCATAATAGTCATAATAAGAACCGTAATAGACTTGGAAATAATCATATTTATCATTATAATAGCAATAATAACCATAAAAATCATAATAGCCATAATAATCTGAATGTTGATCCCAATAATCATACTAACAACCATAATAATCATAGTGATCATCATAATAACTACAATAATCATAATAATCGTGAATGTAATGTTAATAAGCATAGCAATAATCACAATAATCATAGTAACCATAATAATCTTAATGATGATCATAATATCCATGATAGTTATACCAAGATCCGTAATAATCATAATAATCATAATAATAACCCTAATGTGTTCGGAAATAATCATAATACACATAATACTAGCCATAACAACCATAATAGTCATAATAGACATAATAATCATAATAGTCGTTATAATAACAATAATGAACTTGGAAATAATCGTAATAATCATTATAATAGTCACAATAGTCATAAAAATCACAATAGCCATAATAATCAGAATGGTGATCATAATAATCATACTAACAACCATAATGATCATAGTAATCATCATAATAAACAGAATAGTCATGGAAATAATCTTAATAACCATTATTATTAACGCAATAACCATAATCATCGTAATAACCATAATGATCTTAATGATGACCATAATATTCATCATAATCATACCTAGACATATAATAATCAGAGTAATCATAATAATAAACATAATAAGCTTTGAAATAATCATAATAACCTTTATACTAGCCATAATAACCATAATAATCATAATAACTAGAATAATAATAATAGTCATAATAATCGCAATAACCATAATGATCTTAATGATGGTCATGATATTCATCATAATTATACCAAGATCCATAATAATCATAGTAACCATAATAATAAACATAATAATCTTTGAAATAATCATAATAACCGTTATACTAGCCATAGTAACCATAATAATCATAATAACCATAATAATCATAATAATTATAATAATAATCATAATAAGCCTGGAAATAATCATAATAAGCATTATACTAGCCACAATAATCATAATAATCATAATAACTATAATAATCATAGTAGTCATAATAATAACCATAATAAACTTGGAAATAATCATATTTATCATTATAATAGCAAGAATAACCATAAAAATCATAATAGCCATAGTAATCTGAATGTTGATCATAATAATCAGACTAACAGCCATAATCATCATAGTGATCATCATAATAACTACTATAATCATAATAATCGTAATTGTAATGTTAATAAGCATAGCAATAATCACAATAATCATAGAAACCATAATAATCTTAATGATGATCATAATATCCATGATAATTATACCAAGATCCGTAATAATCATAATAATCATAGTAATAACCATAACAGGTTCGTAAATAATCATAATATACATTATACTACCCCTAACAACTATAATAGTCATAATAGCCATAATAATCATAATAGTCGTAATAATAACAATAATGAACCTGGAAATAATCGTAATAATCATTATAATAGCCATAATAGCATTAAAAATCACAATAGCCATAATAATCTGAATGGTGGTCACAATATTCATACTAACAGCCATAAAGAACATAGTAATCATCATAATAAACAGAATACTCATGGAAATAATCTTAATAATCATTATGATTATCGTAATAACCATAATCATCGTAATAACCATAATGATCTTAATGATGACCATAATATTCATCATAATTATACCAAGATCCATAATAATCATAGTAACCATAATAATAAACATAATAAGCTTTGAAATAATCATAATAACCGTTATACTAGCCATAGTAACCATAATAATCATAATAACCATAATAATCATAATAATTATAATAATAACCATAATAAGCCTGGAAATAATCATAATAAGCATTATACTAGCCATAATAATCATAATAACCATAATAACTATAATAATCATAGTAGTCATAATAATAACCATAATAAACTTGGATATAATCATATTTACCATTATAATAGCAAGAATAACCATAAAAATCATAATAGCCATAATAATCTGAATGTTGATCATAATAATCATACTAACAGCCATAATAATCATAGTGATCATCATAATAAATACAATAATCATAATAATCGTAATTGTAATGTTAATAAGCATAGCAATAATCACAATAATCATAGTAACCATAATAATCTTAATGATGATCATAATATCCATGATAATTATACCAAGATCCGTAATAATCATAATATTCATAACAATAACCATAATGGGTTCGGAAATGATCACAATCTACATTTTACTAGCCATATCAACCATAATAGTCATAATAGCCGTAATAATCATAATAGTCGTAATAATAACAATAATGAACTTGGAAATAATCGTAATAATCATTATAATAGTCATAATGGCCATAAAATTCACAATAGCCATAATAATCAGAATGGTGATCATAATAATCATACTAACAGGCGTAATGATCATAGTGATCATCATAATAACTACAATAATCATAATAATCGTAATTGTAATGTTAATAAGCTTAGCAATAATCACAATAATCATAGTAACCGTAATAATCTTAATGATGACCATAATATTCATGATAATTACATCAAGATCCGTAATAATCATAATAATCATACTAATAACCATAATGGGTTCGGAAATAATCATAATATACATTTTACTAGCCATAACAACCATAATAGTCATAATAGCCATAATAATCGAAATAGTCGTAATAATAACAATAATGAACTTGGAAATAATCGTAATAATCATTACAATAGTCATAATAGCCATAAAAATCACAATAGCCATAATAATCTGAAAGGTGATCATAACAATCATACTAACAACCATAATGATCATAGTAATCATCATAATAAACAGAATAGTCATGGAAATAATCTTAACAATCATTATTATTAACGTAATGACCATAATCATCGTAATAACCATAATGATCTTAATGATGACCATAATATTCATCCTAATTATACTAAGACATATAATAATCACAGTAATCATAATAATATACATAATAAGCTTTGAAATAGTCATAATAACCTTTATACTAGCCATAATAACCATAATAATCATAATAACTAGAATAATCATAATAGTCATAATAATCGCAATAACCATAATGATCTTAATGATGATCATGATATTCATCATAATTATACCAAGATACATAATAATCATAGTAACCATAATAATAAACATAATAAGCTTTGAAATAATCATAATAACCGTTATACTAGCCATAGTAACCATAATAATCATAATAAATATAATATTCATAATAGTCATAATAAGAACCGTAATAAACTTGGAAATAATCATATTTATCATTATAATAGCAATAATAACCATAAAAATCATAATAGCCATAATAATGTGAATGTTGATCCCAATAATCATACTAACAACCATAATAATCATAGTGATCATCATAATAACTACAATAATCATAATAATCGTGAATGTAATGTTAATAAGCATAGCAATAATCACAATAATCATAGTAACCATAATAATCTTAATGATGATCATAATATCCATGATAGTTATACCAAGATCCGTAATAATCATAATAATCATAATAATAACCCTAATGTGTTCGGAAATAATCATAATACACATAATACTAGCCATAACAACCATAATAGTCATAATAGACATAATAATCATAATAGTCGTTATAATAACAATAGTGAACTTGGAAATAATCGTAATAATCATTATAATAGTCACAATAGTCATAAAAATCACAATAGCCATAATAATCAGAATGGTGATCATAATAATCATACTAACAACCATAATGATCATAGTAATCATCATAATAAACAGAATAGTCATGGAAATAATCTTAATAACCATTATTATTAACGCAATAAACATAATCATCCAAATAACCATAATGGTCTTAATGATGACCATAATATTCATCATAATTATACCAAGATCCATAATAACCATAGTAACCATAATAATAAACATAATAATCTTTGAAATAATCATAATAACCGTTATACTAGCCATAGTAACCATAATAATCATAATAACCATAATAATCATAATAATTATAATAATAACCATAATAAGCCTGGAAATAATCATAATAAGCATTATACTAGCCATAATAATCATAATAATCATAATAACTATAATAATCATAGTAGTCATAATAATAACCCTAATAAACTTGGAAATAACCATATTTATCATTATAATAGCAATAATAACCATAAAGATCATAATAGCCATAATAATCTGAATGGTGGTCACAATATTCATACTAACAACCATAAAGAACATAGTAATCATCATAATAAACAGAATAGTCATGGAAATAATCTTAATAATCATTATGATTATCGTAATAACCATAATCATCCAAATAACCATAATGATCTTAATGATGACCATAATATTCATCATAATTATACCAAGATCCATAATAATCATAGTAACCATAATAATAAACATAATAAGCTTTGAAATAATCATAATAACCGTTATACTAGCCTTAGTGACCATAATAATGATAATAAATATAATAATCATAATAGTCATAATAAGAACCGTAGTAAACTTGGAAATAATCATATTTATCATTATAATAGCAATAATAACCATAAAAATCATAATAGCCATAATAATCTGAATGTTGATCCCAATAATCATACTAACAACCATAATAATCATAGTGATCATCATAATAAATACAATAATCATAATAATCGTAATTGTAATGTTAATAAGCATAGCAATAATCACAATAATCATAGTAACCATAATAATCTTAATGATGATCATAATATCCATGATAATTATACCAAGATCCGTAATAATCATAATAATCATAACAATAGCCATAATGGGTTCGGAAATAATCACAATATACATTATACTAGCCATATCAACCATAATAGTCATAACAGCCATAATAATCATAATAGTCGTAATAATAACAATAATGAACTTGGAAATAATCGTAATAATAATTACAATAGTCATAATAGCCATAAAAATCACAATAGCCATAATAATCAGAATGGTGATCATAATAATAATACTAACAAGCGTAATGATCATAGTGATCATCATAATAACTACAATAATCATAATAATCGTAATTGTAATGTTAATAAGCTTAGCAATAATCACAATAATCATAGTAACCGTAATGATCTTAATGATGACCATAATATTCATGATAATTACATCAAGATCCGTAATAATCATAATAATCATAATAATAACCATAATGGGTTCGGAAATAATCATAATATACATTATACTAGCCATAACAACCATAATAGTCATAATACCCATAATAATCGTAATAGTCGTAATAATAACAATAATGAACTTGTAAATAATCGTAATAATCATTACAATAGTCATAATAGCCATAAAAATCACAATAGCCATAATAATCTGAAAGGTGATCATAATAATCATACTAACAACCATAATGATCATAGTAATCATCATAATAAACAGAATAGTCATGGAAATAACCTTAATAATCATTATGATTATCGTAATAACCATAATCATCCAAATAACCATAATGATCTTAATGATGACCATAATATTCATCATAATTATACCAAGATCCATAGTAATCATAGTAACCATAATAATAAACATAATAAGCTTTGAAATAATCATAATAACCGTTATACTAGCCTTAGTGGCCATAATAATCATAATAAATATAATAATCATAATAGTCATAATAAGAACCGTAGTAAACTTGGAAATAATCATATTTATCATTATAATAGCAATAATAACCATAAAAATCATAATAGCCATAATAATCTGAATGTTGATCCCAATAATCATACTAACAACCATAATAGTCATAGTGATCATCATAATAACTACAATAATCATAATAATCGTAATTGCAATGTTAATAAGCATAGCAATAATCACAATAATCATAGTAACCATAATAATCTTAATGATGATCATAATATCCATGATAGTTATACCAAGATCCGTAAGAATCATAATAATCATAATAATAACCCTAATGTGTTCGGAAATAATCATAATATACATAATACTAGCCATAACAACCATAATAGTCATAATAGCCATAATAATCATAATAGTCGTTATAATAACAATAATGAACTTGGAAATAATCGTAATAATCATTATAATAGTGACAATAGTCATAAAAATCACAATAGCCATAATAATCAGAATGGTGATCATAATAATCATACTAACAAGCGTAATGACCATAGTGATCTTCATAATAACTACAATAATCATAATAATCGTAATCGGAATGTTAATAAGCATAGCAATAATCACAATAATCATAGTAACCGTAATAATCTTAATGATGATCATAATATCCATGATAATTATACCAAGGTCCGTAATAATCATAATAATCAGAATAATAACCATAATGGGTTCGGAAATAATCAGAATATACATTATACTAGCCTTATCAACCATAATAGTCATAATAGCCATAATAATCATAATAGTCGTAATAATAACAATAATGATCCTGGAAATAATCGTAATAATCATTATAATAGCCATAATAGCATTAAAAATCACAATAGCCATAATAATCTGAATGGTGGTCACAATATTCATACTAACAGCCATAAAGAACATAGTAATCATCATAATAAACAGAATACTCATGGAAATAATCTTAATAATCATTATGATTATCGTAATAACCATAATCATCGTAATAACCATAATGATCTTAATGATGACCATAATATTCATCATAATTATACCAAGATCCATAATAATCATAGTAACCATAATAATAAACATAATAAGCTTTGAAATAATCATAATAACCGTTATACTAGCCATAGTAACCATAATAATCATAATAACCATAATAATCATAATAATTATAATAATAACCATAATAAGCCTGGAAATAATCATAATAAGCATTATACTAGCCATAATAATCATAATAACCATAATAACTATAATAATCATAGTAGTCATAATAATAACCATAATAAACTTGGATATAATCATATTTACCATTATAATAGCAAGAATAACCATAAAAATCATAATAGCCATAATAATCTGAATGTTGATCATAATAATCATACTAACAGCCATAATAATCATAGTGATCATCATAATAAATACAATAATCATAATAATCGTAATTGTAATGTTAATAAGCATAGCAATAATCACAATAATCATAGTAACCATAATAATCTTAATGATGATCATAATATCCATGATAATTATACCAAGATCCGTAATAATCATAATATTCATAACAATAACCATAATGGGTTCGGAAATGATCACAATCTACATTTTACTAGCCATATCAACCATAATAGTCATAATAGCCGTAATAATCATAATAGTCGTAATAATAACAATAATGAACTTGGAAATAATCGTAATAATCATTATAATAGTCATAATGGCCATAAAATTCACAATAGCCATAATAATCAGAATGGTGATCATAATAATCATACTAACAGGCGTAATGATCATAGTGATCATCATAATAACTACAATAATCATAATAATCGTAATTGTAATGTTAATAAGCTTAGCAATAATCACAATAATCATAGTAACCGTAATAATCTTAATGATGACCATAATATTCATGATAATTACATCAAGATCCGTAATAATCATAATAATCATACTAATAACCATAATGGGTTCGGAAATAATCATAATATACATTTTACTAGCCATAACAACCATAATAGTCATAATAGCCATAATAATCGAAATAGTCGTAATAATAACAATAATGAACTTGGAAATAATCGTAATAATCATTACAATAGTCATAATAGCCATAAAAATCACAATAGCCATAATAATCTGAAAGGTGATCATAACAATCATACTAACAACCATAATGATCATAGTAATCATCATAATAAACAGAATAGTCATGGAAATAATCTTAACAATCATTATTATTAACGTAATGACCATAATCATCGTAATAACCATAATGATCTTAATGATGACCATAATATTCATCCTAATTATACTAAGACATATAATAATCACAGTAATCATAATAATATACATAATAAGCTTTGAAATAGTCATAATAACCTTTATACTAGCCATAATAACCATAATAATCATAATAACTAGAATAATCATAATAGTCATAATAATCGCAATAACCATAATGATCTTAATGATGATCATGATATTCATCATAATTATACCAAGATACATAATAATCATAGTAACCATAATAATAAACATAATAAGCTTTGAAATAATCATAATAACCGTTATACTAGCCATAGTAACCATAATAATCATAATAAATATAATATTCATAATAGTCATAATAAGAACCGTAATAAACTTGGAAATAATCATATTTATCATTATAATAGCAATAATAACCATAAAAATCATAATAGCCATAATAATGTGAATGTTGATCCCAATAATCATACTAACAACCATAATAATCATAGTGATCATCATAATAACTACAATAATCATAATAATCGTGAATGTAATGTTAATAAGCATAGCAATAATCACAATAATCATAGTAACCATAATAATCTTAATGATGATCATAATATCCATGATAGTTATACCAAGATCCGTAATAATCATAATAATCATAATAATAACCCTAATGTGTTCGGAAATAATCATAATACACATAATACTAGCCATAACAACCATAATAGTCATAATAGACATAATAATCATAATAGTCGTTATAATAACAATAGTGAACTTGGAAATAATCGTAATAATCATTATAATAGTCACAATAGTCATAAAAATCACAATAGCCATAATAATCAGAATGGTGATCATAATAATCATACTAACAACCATAATGATCATAGTAATCATCATAATAAACAGAATAGTCATGGAAATAATCTTAATAACCATTATTATTAACGCAATAAACATAATCATCCAAATAACCATAATGGTCTTAATGATGACCATAATATTCATCATAATTATACCAAGATCCATAATAACCATAGTAACCATAATAATAAACATAATAATCTTTGAAATAATCATAATAACCGTTATACTAGCCATAGTAACCATAATAATCATAATAACCATAATAATCATAATAATTATAATAATAACCATAATAAGCCTGGAAATAATCATAATAAGCATTATACTAGCCATAATAATCATAATAATCATAATAACTATAATAATCATAGTAGTCATAATAATAACCCTAATAAACTTGGAAATAACCATATTTATCATTATAATAGCAATAATAACCATAAAGATCATAATAGCCATAATAATCTGAATGGTGGTCACAATATTCATACTAACAACCATAAAGAACATAGTAATCATCATAATAAACAGAATAGTCATGGAAATAATCTTAATAATCATTATGATTATCGTAATAACCATAATCATCCAAATAACCATAATGATCTTAATGATGACCATAATATTCATCATAATTATACCAAGATCCATAATAATCATAGTAACCATAATAATAAACATAATAAGCTTTGAAATAATCATAATAACCGTTATACTAGCCTTAGTGACCATAATAATGATAATAAATATAATAATCATAATAGTCATAATAAGAACCGTAGTAAACTTGGAAATAATCATATTTATCATTATAATAGCAATAATAACCATAAAAATCATAATAGCCATAATAATCTGAATGTTGATCCCAATAATCATACTAACAACCATAATAATCATAGTGATCATCATAATAAATACAATAATCATAATAATCGTAATTGTAATGTTAATAAGCATAGCAATAATCACAATAATCATAGTAACCATAATAATCTTAATGATGATCATAATATCCATGATAATTATACCAAGATCCGTAATAATCATAATAATCATAACAATAGCCATAATGGGTTCGGAAATAATCACAATATACATTATACTAGCCATATCAACCATAATAGTCATAACAGCCATAATAATCATAATAGTCGTAATAATAACAATAATGAACTTGGAAATAATCGTAATAATAATTACAATAGTCATAATAGCCATAAAAATCACAATAGCCATAATAATCAGAATGGTGATCATAATAATAATACTAACAAGCGTAATGATCATAGTGATCATCATAATAACTACAATAATCATAATAATCGTAATTGTAATGTTAATAAGCTTAGCAATAATCACAATAATCATAGTAACCGTAATGATCTTAATGATGACCATAATATTCATGATAATTACATCAAGATCCGTAATAATCATAATAATCATAATAATAACCATAATGGGTTCGGAAATAATCATAATATACATTATACTAGCCATAACAACCATAATAGTCATAATACCCATAATAATCGTAATAGTCGTAATAATAACAATAATGAACTTGTAAATAATCGTAATAATCATTACAATAGTCATAATAGCCATAAAAATCACAATAGCCATAATAATCTGAAAGGTGATCATAATAATCATACTAACAACCATAATGATCATAGTAATCATCATAATAAACAGAATAGTCATGGAAATAACCTTAATAATCATTATGATTATCGTAATAACCATAATCATCCAAATAACCATAATGATCTTAATGATGACCATAATATTCATCATAATTATACCAAGATCCATAGTAATCATAGTAACCATAATAATAAACATAATAAGCTTTGAAATAATCATAATAACCGTTATACTAGCCTTAGTGGCCATAATAATCATAATAAATATAATAATCATAATAGTCATAATAAGAACCGTAGTAAACTTGGAAATAATCATATTTATCATTATAATAGCAATAATAACCATAAAAATCATAATAGCCATAATAATCTGAATGTTGATCCCAATAATCATACTAACAACCATAATAGTCATAGTGATCATCATAATAACTACAATAATCATAATAATCGTAATTGCAATGTTAATAAGCATAGCAATAATCACAATAATCATAGTAACCATAATAATCTTAATGATGATCATAATATCCATGATAGTTATACCAAGATCCGTAAGAATCATAATAATCATAATAATAACCCTAATGTGTTCGGAAATAATCATAATATACATAATACTAGCCATAACAACCATAATAGTCATAATAGCCATAATAATCATAATAGTCGTTATAATAACAATAATGAACTTGGAAATAATCGTAATAATCATTATAATAGTGACAATAGTCATAAAAATCACAATAGCCATAATAATCAGAATGGTGATCATAATAATCATACTAACAAGCGTAATGACCATAGTGATCTTCATAATAACTACAATAATCATAATAATCGTAATCGGAATGTTAATAAGCATAGCAATAATCACAATAATCATAGTAACCGTAATAATCTTAATGATGATCATAATATCCATGATAATTATACCAAGGTCCGTAATAATCATAATAATCAGAATAATAACCATAATGGGTTCGGAAATAATCAGAATATACATTATACTAGCCTTATCAACCATAATAGTCATAATAGCCATAATAATCATAATAGTCGTAATAATAACAATAATGATCCTGGAAATAATCGTAATAATCATTATAATAGCCATAATAGCATTAAAAATCACAATAGCCATAATAATCTGAATGGTGGTCACAATATTCATACTAACAGCCATAAAGAACATAGTAATCATCATAATAAACAGAATACTCATGGAAATAATCTTAATAATCATTATGATTATCGTAATAACCATAATCATCGTAATAACCATAATGATCTTAATGATGACCATAATATTCATCATAATTATACCAAGATCCATAATAATCATAGTAACCATAATAATAAACATAATAAGCTTTGAAATAATCATAATAACCGTTATACTAGCCATAGTAACCATAATAATCATAATAACCATAATAATCATAATAATTATAATAATAACCATAATAAGCCTGGAAATAATCATAATAAGCATTATACAAGCCATAATAGTCATAATAACCATAATAACTATAGTAATCATAGTAGTCATAATAATAACCATAATAAACTTGGAAATAATCATATTTACCATTATAATAGCAAGAATAACCATAAAAATCGTAATAGCCATAATAATCTGAATGTTGATCATAATAATCATACTAACAGCCATAATAATCATAGTGATCATCATAATAAATACAATAATCATAATAATCGTAATTGTAATGTTAATAAGAATAGCAATAATCACAATAATCATAGTAACCATAATAATCTTAATGATGATCATAATATCCATGATAATTATACCAAGATCCGTAATAATCATAATATTCATAACAATAACCATAATGGGTTCGGAAATGATCACAATCTACATTTTACTAGCCATATCAACCATAATAGTCATAATAGCCGTAATAATCATAATAGTCGTAATAATAACAATAATGAACTTGGAAATAATCGTAATAATCATTATAATAAGTCATAATGGCCATAAAAATCACAATAGCCATAATAATCAGAATGGTGATCATAATAATCATACTAACAAGCGTAATGATCATAGTGATCATCATAATAACTACAATAATCATAATAATCGTAATTGTAATGTTAATAAGCTTAGCAATAATCACAATAATCATAGTAACCGTAATAATCTTAATGATGACCATAATATTCATGATAATTACATCAAGATCCGTAATAATCATAATAATCATACTAATAACCATAATGGGTTCGGAAATAATCATAATATACATTTTACTAGCCATAACAACCATAATAGTCATAATAGACATAATAATCATAATAGTCGTTATAATAACAATAATGAACTTGGAAATAATCGTAATAATCATTATAATAGTCACAATAGTCATAAAAATCACAATAGCCATAATAATCAGAATGGTGATCATAATAATCATACTAACAACCATAATGATCATAGTAATCATCATAATAAACAGAATAGTCATGGAAATAATCTTAATAACCATTATTATTAACGCAATAACCATAATCATCGTAATAACCATAATGATCTTAATGATGACCATAATATTCATCATAATCATACCTAGACATATAATAATCAGAGTAATCATAATAATAAACATAATAAGCTTTGAAATAATCATAATAACCTTTATACTAGCCATAATAACCATAATAATCATAATAACTAGAATAATAATAATAGTCATAATAATCGCAATAACCATAATGATCTTAATGATGGTCATGATATTCATCATAATTATACCAAGATCCATAATAATCATAGTAACCATAGTAATAAACATAATAATCTTTGAAATAATCATAATAACCGTTATACTAGCCATAGTAACCATAATAATCATAATAACCATAATAATCATAATAATTATAATAATAATCATAATAAGCCTGGAAATAATCATAATAACCGTTATACTAGCCATAGTAACCATAATTATCATAATAAATATAATATTCATAATAGTCATAATAAGAACCGTAATAAACTTGGAAATAATCATATTTATCATTATAATAGCAAGAATAACCATAAAAATCATAATAGCCATAGTAATCTGAATGTTGATCATAATAATCAGACTAACAGCCATAATCATCATAGTGATCATCATAATAACTACTATAATCATAATAATCGTAATTGTAATGTTAATAAGCATAGCAATAA
The DNA here is from genome assembly GCF_051401765.1 of Calliopsis andreniformis. NCBI lineage: Eukaryota > Metazoa > Arthropoda > Insecta > Hymenoptera > Andrenidae > Calliopsis > Calliopsis andreniformis. Next base: position 105,801 of record NW_027480755.1, on the reverse strand, counting down.
TCACAATAATCATAGTAACCATAATAATCTTAATGATGATCATAATATTCATGATAGTTATACCAAGATCCGTAATAATCATAATAATCATAATAATAACCCTAATGTGTTCGGAAATAATCATAATACACATAATACTAGCCATAACAACCATAATAGTCATAATAGACATAATAATCATAATAGTCGTTATAATAACAATAATGAACTTGGAAATAATCGTAATAATCATTATAATAGTCACAATAGTCATAAAAATCACAATAGCCATAATAATCTGAATGGTGATCACAATAATCATACTAACAAGCGTAATGATCATAGTGATCATCATAATAAACAGAATAGTCATGGAAATAATCTTAATAATCATTATGATTATCGTAATAACCATAATCATCGTAATAACCATAATGATCTTAATGATGACCATAATATTCATCATAATTATACCAAGATCCATAATAATCATAGTAACCATAATAATAAACATAATAAGCTTTGAAATAATCATAATAACCGTTATACTAGCCATAGTAACCATAATAATCATAATAACCATAATAATCATAATAATTATAATAATAACCATAATAAGCCTGGAAATAATCATAATAAGCATTATACTAGCCATAATAATCATAATAACCATAATAACTATAATAATCATAGTAGTCATAATAATAACCATAATAAACTTGGATATAATCATATTTACCATTATAATAGCAAGAATAACCATAAAAATCATAATAGCCATAATAATCTGAATGTTGATCATAATAATCATACTAACAGCCATAATAATCATAGTGATCATCATAATAAATACAATAATCATAATAATCGTAATTGTAATGTTAATAAGCATAGCAATAATCACAATAATCATAGTAACCATAATAATCTTAATGATGATCATAATATCCATGATAATTATACCAAGATCCGTAATAATCATAATATTCATAACAATAACCATAATGGGTTCGGAAATGATCACAATCTACATTTTACTAGCCATATCAACCATAATAGTCATAATAGCCGTAATAATCATAATAGTCGTAATAATAACAATAATGAACTTGGAAATAATCGTAATAATCATTATAATAGTCATAATGGCCATAAAATTCACAATAGCCATAATAATCAGAATGGTGATCATAATAATCATACTAACAGGCGTAATGATCATAGTGATCATCATAATAACTACAATAATCATAATAATCGTAATTGTAATGTTAATAAGCTTAGCAATAATCACAATAATCATAGTAACCGTAATAATCTTAATGATGACCATAATATTCATGATAATTACATCAAGATCCGTAATAATCATAATAATCATACTAATAACCATAATGGGTTCGGAAATAATCATAATATACATTTTACTAGCCATAACAACCATAATAGTCATAATAGCCATAATAATCGAAATAGTCGTAATAATAACAATAATGAACTTGGAAATAATCGTAATAATCATTACAATAGTCATAATAGCCATAAAAATCACAATAGCCATAATAATCTGAAAGGTGATCATAACAATCATACTAACAACCATAATGATCATAGTAATCATCATAATAAACAGAATAGTCATGGAAATAATCTTAACAATCATTATTATTAACGTAATGACCATAATCATCGTAATAACCATAATGATCTTAATGATGACCATAATATTCATCCTAATTATACTAAGACATATAATAATCACAGTAATCATAATAATATACATAATAAGCTTTGAAATAGTCATAATAACCTTTATACTAGCCATAATAACCATAATAATCATAATAACTAGAATAATCATAATAGTCATAATAATCGCAATAACCATAATGATCTTAATGATGATCATGATATTCATCATAATTATACCAAGATACATAATAATCATAGTAACCATAATAATAAACATAATAAGCTTTGAAATAATCATAATAACCGTTATACTAGCCATAGTAACCATAATAATCATAATAAATATAATATTCATAATAGTCATAATAAGAACCGTAATAAACTTGGAAATAATCACATTTATCATTATAATAGCAATAATAACCATAAAAATCATAATAGCCATAATAATGTGAATGTTGATCCCAATAATCATACTAACAACCATAATAATCATAGTGATCATCATAATAACTACAATAATCATAATAATCGTGAATGTAATGTTAATAAGCATAGCAATAATCACAATAATCATAGTAACCATAATAATCTTAATGATGATCATAATATCCATGATAGTTATACCAAGATCCGTAATAATCATAATAATCATAATAATAACCCTAATGTGTTCGGAAATAATCATAATACACATAATACTAGCCATAACAACCATAATAGTCATAATAGACATAATAATCATAATAGTCGTTATAATAACAATAATGAACTTGGAAATAATCGTAATAATCATTATAATAGTCACAATAGTCATAAAAATCACAATAGCCATAATAATCAGAATGGTGATCATAATAATCATACTAACAACCATAATGATCATAGTAATCATCATACTAAACAGAATAGTCATGGAAATAATCTTAATAACCATTATTATTAACGCAATAAACATAATCATCCAAATAACCATAATGATCTCAATGATGACCATAATATTCATCATAATTATACCAAGATCCATAATAACCATAGTAACCATAATAATAAACATAATAATCTTTGAAATAATCATAATAACCGTTATACTAGCCATAGTAGCCATAATAATCATAATAACCATAATAATCATAATGATTATAATAATAACCATAATAAGCCTGGAAATAATCATAATAAGCATTATACTAGCCATAATAATCATAATAACCATAATAACTATAATAATCATAGTAGTCATAATAATAACCATAATAAACTTGGATATAATCATATTTACCATTATAATAGCAAGAATAACCATAAAAATCATAATAGCCATAATAATCTGAATGTTGATCATAATAATCATACTAACAGCCATAATAATCATAGTAATCATCATAATAAACAGAATAGTCATGGAAATAATCATAATAATCACTATTATTAACGTAATAACCATAATGATCTTAATGATGACCATAATATTCACCATAATTATACCTAGACATATAATAATCAGAGTAATCATAATAATGAGCATAATAAGCTTTGAAATAATCATAATGACCTTTATACTAGCCATAATAACAATAATAATCATAATAACTAGAATAATCATAATAGTCACAATAATCGCAATAACCATAATGATCTTAATGATGATCATGATATTCATCATAATTATACCAAGATCCATAATAATCATAGTAACCACAATAATAAACATAATAAGCTTTGAAATAATCATAATAACCGTTATACTAGCCATAGTAGCCATAATAATCATAATAACCATAATAATCATAATGATTATAATAATAACCATAATAAGCTTGGAAATAATCATAATAAGCATTATACTAGCCATAATAATCATAATAATCGTAATAACTATAATAATAATAATAGTCATAATAATAACCATAATAGACTTGGAAATAATCATATTTATCATTATAATAGCAATAATAACCATAAAGATCATAATAGCCATAATAATCTGAATGTTGATCATAATAATCATACTAACAGCCATAATAATCATAGTGATCATCATAATAAATACAATAATCATAATAATCGTAATTGTAATGTTAATAAGCTTAGCAATAATCACAATAATCATAGTAACCGTAATAATCTTAATGATGACCATAATATTCATGATAATTACATCAAGATCCGTAATAATCATAATAATCATAATAATAACCATAATGGGTTCGGAAATAATCATAATATACATTATACTAGCCATAACAACCATAATAGTCATAATAGACATAATAATCATAATAGTCGTTATAATAACAATAATGAACTTGGAAATAATCGTAATAATCATTACAATAGTCATAATAGCCATAAAAATCACAATAGCCATAATAATCTGAAAGGTGATCATAACAATCATACTAACAACCATAATGATCATAGTAATCATCATAATAAACAGAATAGTCATGGAAATAATCTTAACAATCATTATTATTAACGTAATGACCATAATCATCGTAATAACCATAATGATCTTAATGATGACCATAATATTCATCATAATTATACTAAGACATATAATAATCACAGTAATCATAATAATATACATAATAAGCTTTGAAATAGTCATAATAACCTTTATACTAGCCATAATAACCATAATAATCATAATAACTAGAATAATCATAATAGTCATAATAATCGCAATAACCATAATGATCTTAATGATGATCATGATATTCATCATAATTATACCAAGATCCATAATAATCATAGTAACCATAATAATAAACAAAATAAGTTTTGAAATAATCATAATAACCCTTATACTAGTCATGGTAACCATAATAGTCATAATAACCATAATAACCATAATAATTATAGTAATAACCATAATAAGCTTGGAAATAATCATAATAAGCATTATACTAGCCATAATAATCATAATAACTATAATAATCATACTAGTCATAATAACACCTATAATAAAGTTGGAAATAATCATATTTATCATTATAATAGCAATAATCACCATAAAGATCATAATAGCCATAATAATCTGAATGTTGATCCTAATAATCATACTAACAACCATAATAATCATAGTGATCATCATAATAACTACAATAATCATAGTAATCGTAATTGTAATGTTAATAAGCATAGGAATAATCACAATAATCATAGTAACCATAATAATCTTAATGATGATCATAATATCCATGATAATTATACCAAGATCCGTATAATCATAATAATCATAATAATAACCATAATGGGTTCGGAAATAATCATAATATACATTATACTAGCCATAAGAGCCATAATAGTCATAATAGCCATAATAATAATAGTAGCCATAATAATAACCATAATAAACTTGGAAATAATCATATTTATCAATATAATAGCAAGAACATCCATAAAAATCATAATAGCCATAATAATCTGAATGTTGATCATAATAATCATACTAACAACCATAATAATCATAGTGATCATCATAATAACTACAATAATCGTAATAATCGTAATTGTAATGTTAATAAGCATAGCAATAATCACAATAATCATAGAAACCATAATAATCTTAATGATGATCATAATATCCATGATAATTATACCAAGATCCGTAATAATCATAATAATCATAGTAATAACCATAACAGGTTCGTAAATAACCATAATATACATTATACTACCCCTAACAACTATAATAGTCATAATAGCCATAATAATCATAATAGTCGTAATAATAACAATAATGAACCTGGAAATAATCGTAATAATCATTATAATAGCCATAATAGCATTAAAAATCACAATAGCCATAATAATCTGAATGGTGGTGACAATATTCATACTAACAGCCATAAAGAACATAGTAATCATCATAATAAACAGAATACTCATGGAAATAATCTTAATAATCATTATGATTATCGTAATAACCATAATCATCGTAATAACCATAATGATCTTAATGATGACCATAATATTCATCATAATTATACCAAGATCCATAATAATCATAGTAACCATAATAATAAACATAATAAGCTTTGAAATAATCATAATAACCGTTATACTAGCCATAGTAACCATAATAATCATAATAACCATAATAATCATAATAATTATAATAATAACCATAATAAGCCTGGAAATAATCATAATAAGCATTATACTAGCCATAATAATCATAATAACCATAATAACTATAATAATCATAGTAGTCATAATAATAACCATAATAAACTTGGATATAATCATATTTACCATTATAATAGCAAGAATAACCATAAAAATCATAATAGCCATAATAATCTGAATGTTGATCATAATAATCATACTAACAGCCATAATAATCATAGTGATCATCATAATAAATACAATAATCATAATAATCGTAATTGTAATGTTAATAAGCATAGCAATAATCACAATAATCATAGTAACCATAATAATCTTAATGATGATCATAATATCCATGATAATTGTACCAAGATCCGTAATAATCATAATAATCATAATAATAACCCTAATGTGTTCGGAAATAATCATAATACACATAATACTAGCCATAACAACCATAATAGTCATAATAGACATAATAATCATAATAGTCGTTATAATAACAATAATGAACTTGGAAATAATCGTAATAATCATTATAATAGTCACAATAGTCATAAAAATCACAATAGCCATAATAATCAGAATGGTGATCATAATAATCATACTAACAACCATAATGATCATAGTAATCATCATAATAAACAGAATAGTCATGGAAATAATCTTAATAACCATTATTATTAACGCAATAAACATAATCATCGTAATAACCATAATGATCTTAATGATGACCATAATATTCATCATAATTATACTAAGACATATAATAATCACAGTAATCATAATAATATACATAATAAGCTTTGAAATAGTCATAATAACCTTTATACTAGCCATAATAACCATAATAATCATAATAACTAGAATAATCATAATAGTCATAATAATCGCAATAACCATAATGATCTTAATGATGATCATGATATTCATCATAATTATACCAAGATCCATAATAATCATAGTAACCATAATAATAAACATAATAAGCTTTGAAATAATCATAATAACCGTTATACTAGCCATAGTAACCATAATAATCATAATAAATATAATATTCATAATAGTCATAATAAGAACCGTAATAAACTTGGAAATAATCATATTTATCATTATAATAGCAATAATAACCATAAAAATCATAATAGCCATAATAATCTGAATGTTGATCCCAATAATCATACTAACAACCATAATAATCATAGTGATCATCATAATAACTACAATAATCATAATAATCGTGAATGTAATGTTAATAAGCATAGCAATAATCACAATAATCATAGTAACCATAATAATCTTAATGATGATCATAATATCCATGATAGTTATACCAAGATCCGTAATAATCATAATAATCATAATAATAACCCTAATGTGTTCGGAAATAATCATAATACACATAATACTAGCCATAACAACCATAATAGTCATAATAGACATAATAATCATAATAGTCGTTATAATAACAATAATGAACTTGGAAATAATCGTAATAATCATTATAATAGTCACAATAGTCATAAAAATCACAATAGCCATAATAATCAGAATGGTGATCATGATAATCATACTAACAACCATAATGATCATAGTAATCATCATAATAAACAGAATACTCATGGAAATAATCTTAATAATCATTATGATTATCGTAATAACCATAATCATCGTAATAACCATAATGATCTTAATGATGACCATAATATTCATCATAATTATACCAAGATCCATAATAATCATAGTAACCATAATAATAAACATAATAAGCTTTGAAATAATCATAATAACCGTTATACTAGCCATAGTAACCATAATAATCATAATAACCATAATAATCATAATAATTATAATAATAACCATAATAAGCCTGGAAATAATCATAATAAGCATTATACTAGCCATAATAATCATAATAACCATAATAACTATAATAATCATAGTAGTCATAATAATAACCATAATAAACTTGGATATAATCATATTTACCATTATAATAGCAAGAATAACCATAAAAATCATAATAGCCATAATAATCTGAATGTTGATCATAATAATCATACTAACAGCCATAATAATCATAGTGATCATCATAATAAATACAATAATCATAATAATCGTAATTGTAATGTTAATAAGCATAGCAATAATCACAATAATCATAGTAACCATAATAATCTTAATGATGATCATAATATCCATGATAATTATACCAAGATCCGTAATAATCATAATATTCATAACAATAACCATAATGGGTTCGGAAATGATCACAATCTACATTTTACTAGCCATATCAACCATAATAGTCATAATAGCCGTAATAATCATAATAGTCGTAATAATAACAATAATGAACTTGGAAATAATCGTAATAATCATTATAATAGTCATAATGGCCATAAAAATCACAATAGCCATAATAATCAGAATGGTGATCATAATAATCATACTAACAAGCGTAATGATCATAGTGATCATCATAATAACTACAATAATCATAATAATCGTAATTGTAATGTTAATAAGCATAGCAATAATCACAATAATTATAGTAACCATAATAATCCTAATGATGATCATAATATCCATGATAATTATACCAAGATCCGTAATAATCATAATAATCATAACAATAGCCATAATGGGTTCGGAAATAATCACAATATACATTATACTAGCCATATCAACCATAATAGTCATAACAGCCATAATAATCATAATAGTCGTAATAATAACAATAATGAACTTGGAAATAATCGTAATAATAATTACAATAGTCATAATAGCCATAAAAATCACAATAGCCATAATAATCAGAATGGTGATCATAATAATAATACTAACCAGCGTAATGATCATAGTGATCATCATAATAACTACAATAATCATAATAATCGTAATTGTAATGTTAATAAGCTTAGCAATAATCACAATAATCATAGTAACCGTAATAATCTTAATGATGACCATAATATTCATGATAATTACATCAAGATCCGTAATAATCATAATAATCATAATAATAACCATAATGGGTTCGGAAATAATCATAATATACATTATACTAGCCATAACAACCATAATAGTCATAATAGACATAATAATCATAATAGTCGTTATAATAACAATAATGAACTTGGAAATAATCGTAATAACCATTATAATAGTCACAATAGTCATAAAAATCACAATAGCCATAATAATCAGAATGGTGATCATAATAATCATACTAACAACCATAATGATCATAGTAATCATCATAATAAACAGAATAGTCATGGAAATAATCTTAATAACCATTATTATTAACGCAATAACAATAATCATCGTAATAACCATAATGATCTTAATGATGACCATAATATTCATCATAATCATACCTAGACATATAATAATCAGAGTAATCATAATAATAAACATAATAAGCTTTGAAATAATCATAATAACCTTTATACTAGCCATAATAACCATAATAATCATAATAACTAGAATAATAATAATAGTCATAATAATCGCAATAACCATAATGATCGTAATGATGGTCATGATATTCATCATAATTATACCAAGATCCATAATAATCATAGTAACCATAATAATAAACATAATAATCTTTGAAATAATCATAATAACCGTTATACTAGCCATAGTAACCATAATAATCATAATAAATATAATATTCATAATAGTCATAATAAGAACCGTAATAAACTTGGAAATAATCATATTTATCATTATAATAGCAATAATAACCATAAAAATCATAATAGCCATAATAATGTGAATGTTGATCCCAATAATCATACTAACAACCATAATAATCATAGTGATCATCATAATAACTACAATAATCATAATAATCGTGAATGTAATGTTAATAAGCATAGCAATAATCACAATAATCATAGTAACCATAATAATCTTAATGATGATCATAATATCCATGATAGTTATACCAAGATCCGTAATAATCATAATAATCATAATAATAACCCTAATGTGTTCGGAAATAATCATAATACACATAATACTAGCCATAACAACCATAATAGTCATAATAGACATAATAATCATAATAGTCGTTATAATAACAATAATGAACTTGGAAATAATCGTAATAATCATTATAATAGTCACAATAGTCATAAAAATCACAATAGCCATAATAATCAGAATGGTGATCATAATAATCATACTAACAACCATAATGATCATAGTAATCATCATAATAAACAGAATAGTCATGGAAATAATCTTAATAACCATTATTATTAACGCAATAAACATAATCATCCAAATAACCATAATGATCTTAATGATGACCATAATATTCATCATAATTATACCAAGATCCATAATAACCATAGTAACCATAATAATAAACATAATAATCTTTGAAATAATCATAATAACCGTTATACTAGCCATAGTAACCATAATAATCATAATAACCATAATAATCATAATAATTATAATAATAACCATAATAAGCCTGGAAATAATCATAATAAGCATTATACTAGCCATAATAATCATAATAATCATAATAACTATAATAATCATAGTAGTCATAATAATAACCCTAATAAACTTGGAAATAACCATATTTATCATTATAATAGCAATAATAACCATAAAGATCATAATAGCCATAATAATCTGAATGGTGGTCACAATATTCATACTAACAACCATAAAGAACATAGTAATCATCATAATAAACAGAATAGTCATGGAAATAATCTTAATAATCATTATGATTATCGTAATAACCATAATCATCCAAATAACCATAATGATCTTAATGATGACCATAATATTCATCATAATTATACCAAGATCCATAATAATCATAGTAACCATAATAATAAACATAATAAGCTTTGAAATAATCATAATAACCGTTATACTAGCCTTAGTGACCATAATAATGATAATAAATATAATAATCATAATAGTCATAATAAGAACCGTAGTAAACTTGGAAATAATCATATTTATCATTATAATAGCAATAATAACCATAAAAATCATAATAGCCATAATAATCTGAATGTTGATCCCAATAATCATACTAACAACCATAATAATCATAGTGATCATCATAATAACTACAATAATCATAATAATCGTAATTGCAATGTTAATAAGCATAGCAATAATCACAATAATCATAGTAACCATAATAATCTTAATGATGATCATAATATCCATGATAGTTATACCAAGATCCGTAATAATCATAATAATCATAATAATAACCCTAATGTGTTCGGAAATAATCATAATACACATAATACTAGCCATAACAACCATAATAGTCATAATAGACATAATAATCATAATAGTCGTTATAATAACAATAATGAACTTGGAAATAATCGTAATAATCATTATAATAGTCACAATAGTCATAAAAATCACAATAGCCATAATAATCAGAATGGTGATCATAATAATCATACTAACAACCATAATGATCATAGTAATCATCATAATAAACAGAATAGTCATGGAAATAATCTTAATAACCATTATTATTAACGCAATAAACATAATCATCGTAATAACCATAATGATCTTAATCATGACCATAATATTCATCATAATCATACCTAGACATATAATAATCAGAGTAATCATAATAATAAACATAATAAGCTTTGAAATAATCATAATAACCTTTATACTAGCCATAATAATCATAATAACCATAATAACTATAATAATCATAGTAGTCATAATAATAACCATAATAAACTTGGAAATAATCATATTTACCATTATAATAGCATGAATAACCATAAAAATCATAATAGCCATAATAATCTGAATGTTGATCATAATAATCATACTAACAGCCATAATAATCATAGTGATCATCATAATAACTACAATAATCATAATAATCGTAATTGTAATGTTAATAAGAATAGCAATAATCACAATAATCATAGTAACCATAATAATCTTAATGATGATCATAATATCCATGATAATTATACCAAGATCCGTAATAATCATAATATTCATAACAATAACCATAATGGGTTCGGAAATGATCACAATCTACATTTTACTAGCCATATCAACCATAATAGTCATAATAGCCGTAATAATCATAATAGTCGTAATAATAACAATAATGAACTTGGAAATAATCGTAATAATCATTATAATAGTCGTAATGGCCATAAAAATCACAATAGCCATAATAATCAGAATGGTGATCATAACAATCATACTAACAACCATAATGATCATAGTAATCATCATAATAAACAGAATAGTCATGGAAATAATCTTAACAATTATTATTATTAACGTAATAACCATAATCATCGTAATAACCATAATGATCTTAATGATGACCATAATATTCATCATAATTATACTAAGACATATAATAATCACAGTAATCATAATAATATACATAATAAGCTTTGAAATAGTCATAATAACCTTTATACTAGCCATAATAACCATAATAATCATAATAACTAGAATAATCATAATAGTCATAATAATCGCAATAACCATAATGATCTTAATGATGATCATGATATTCATCGTAATTATACCAAGATCCATAATAATCATAGTAACCATAATAATAAACAAAATAAGTTTTAAAATAATCATAATAACCCTTATACTAGTCATGGTAACCATAATAGTCATAATACCCATAATAACCATAATAATTATAGTAATAACCATAATAAGCTTGGAAATAATCTTAATAAGCATTATACTAGCCATATCAACCATAATAGTCATAACAGCCATAATAATCATAATAGTCGTAATAATAACAATAATGAACTTGGAAATAATCGTAATAATAATTACAATAGTCATAATAGCCATAAAAATCACAATAGCCATAATAATCAGAATGGTGATCATAATAATAATACTAACAACCATAATGATCATAGCAATCATCATAATAAACAGAATAGTCATGGAAATAATCTTGATAACCAATATTATTAACGTAATAACCATAATCATCGTAATAACCATAATGATCTTCATGATGACCATAATATTCATCATAATTATACCTAGACATATAATAATCAGGGTAATCATAATAATAATCATAATAAGCTTTGAAATAATCATAATAACCTTTATACTAGCCATAATAACCATAATAATCATAATAACTAGAATAATCATAATAGTCATAATAATCGCAATAACCATAGTGATCTTAATGATGATCATGATATTCATCATAATTATACCAAGATCCATAATAATCATAGTAACCATAATAATAAACATAATAGGCTTTGAAATAATCATAATAACCGTTATACTAGCCATAGTAACCATAATAATCATAATAACCATAATAATCATAATAATTATAATAATAACCATAATAAGCCTGGAAATAATCATAATAAGCATTATACTAGCCATAATAATCATAATAACTATAATAATCATACTAGTCATAATAATACCTATAATAAACTTGGAAATAATCATATTTATCATTATAATAGCAATAATCACCATAAAGATCATAATAGCCATAATAATCTGAATGTTGATCCTAATAATCATACTAACAACCATAATAATCATAGTGATCATCATAATAACTACAATAATCATAGTAATCGTATTGTAATGTTAATAAGCATAGCAATAATCACAATAATCATAGTAACCATAATAATCTTAATGATGATCATAATATCCATGATAATTATACCAAGATCCGTAATAATCATAAGAATCAGAATAATAACCATAATGGGTTCGGAAATAATCACAATATACATTATACTAGCCATATCAACCATAATAGTCATAATAGCCACAATAATCATAATAGTCGTAATAATAACAATAATGAACTTGGAAATAATCGTAATAATCATTATAATAGTCGTAATAGCCATAAAAATCACAATAGCCATAATAATCGGAATGGTGATCATAATAATCATACTGACAAGCGTAATGATCATAGTGATCATCATAATCAATACAATAATCATAATAATCGTAATTGTAATGTTAATAAGCTTAGCAATAATCACAATAATCATAGTAACGGTAATAATCTTAATGATGATCATAATATTCATGATAATTACATCAGGATCCGTAATAATCATAATAATCATAATAATAACCATAATGGGTTCGGAAATAATCATAATATACATTATACAAGCCATAACAACCATAATAGTCATAATAGCCATAATAATCGTAATAGTCGTAATAATAACAATAATGAACTTGGAAATAATCGTAATAATCATTACAATAGTCATAATAGCCATAAAAATTACAATAGCCATAATAATCTGAAAGGTGATCATAATAATCATACTAACAACCATAATGATCATGGTAATCATCATAATAAACAGAATAGTCATGGAAATAACCTTAATAGTCTTTATTATTAACGTAATAACCATAATCATCGTAATAACCATGATGATCTTAATGATGACAATAATATTCATCATAATTATACTAGAAAATATAATAATCACAGTAATCATAATAATAAACATAATAAGCTTTGAAATAATCATAATAACCTTTATACTAGCCATAGTAACCATAATAATCATAATAAACATAATAACCATAATAATTATAGTAATAACCATAATAAGCTTGGAAATAATCATAATAAGCATTATACTAGCCATAATAATCATAATAACTATAATAATCATACTAGTCATAATAATACCCATAATAAACTTGGAAATTATCATATTTATCATTATAATAGCAATAATAACCATAAAGATCATAATAGCCATAATAATCTGAATGTTGATCCTAATAATCATACTAACAACCATAATAATCATAGTGATCATCATAATAACTACAATAATCGTAATAATCGTAATTGTAATGTTAATAAGCATAGCAATAATCACAATAATCATAGTAACCATAATAATCCTAATGATGATCATAATATCCATGATAATTATACCAAGATCCGTAATAATCATAATAATCATAACAATAACCATAATGGGTTCGGAAATGATCACAATATACATTATACTAGCCATATCAACCATAATAGTCATAATAGCCATAATAATCATAATAGTCATAATAATAACAATAATGAACTTGGAAATAATCGTAATAATCATTATAATAGTCATAATAGCCATAAAAATCACAATAGCCATAGTAATCAGAATGGTGATCATAATAATCATACTAACAAGCGTAATGATCATGGTAATCATCATAATAAACAGAATAGTCATGGAAATAATCTTAATAATCATTATTATTAACGTAATAACCATAATCATCGTAATAACCATAATGATCTTAATGATGACCATAATATACATCATAATTATACTAAGACATATAATAATCACAGTAATCATAATAATAAACATAATAAGCTTTGAAATAATCATAATAACCTTTATACTAGCCATAGTAACCATAATAATCATAATAACCATAATAACCATAATAATTATAGTAATAACCATAATAAGCTTGGAAAAAATCATAATAAGCATTATACTATCCATAATAATCATAATAACTATAATAATCATACTAGTCATAATAATACCCATAATAAACTTGGAAGTAATCATATTTATCATTATAATAGCAATAACAACCATAAAAATCATAATAGACATAATAATCTGAATGTTGATCCCAATAATCATACTAACAACCATAATAATCATAGTGATCATCATAATAACTACAATAATCATAATAATCGTAAATGTAATGTTAATAAGCATAGCAATAATCACAATAATCATAGTAACCATAATAATCTTAATGATGATCATAATGTCCATGATAATTATTCCAAGATCCGTAATAATCATAATAATCATAATAATAACCCTAATCTGTTCGGAAATAATCACAATATACATTACACTAGGAATATCAACCATAATAGTCATAATAGCCATAATAATCATAATAGTCGTAATAATAACAATAATGAACTTGGAAATAATCGTAATAATCATTACAATAGTCATAATAGCCATGCAAATCACAATAGCCATAATAATCAGAATGGTGATCATAATAATCATACTAACAACCATAATGATCATATAAATCATCATAATAAACAGAATAGTCATGGAAATAATCTTAATAACCATTATTATTAACGCAATAAACATAATCATCGTAATAACCATAATGATCTTAATCATGACCATAATATTCATCATAATCATACCTAGACATATAATAATCAGAGTAATCATAATAATAAACATAATAAGCTTTGAAATAATCATAATAACCTTTATACTAGCCATAATAATCATAATAACCATAATAACTATAATAATCATAGTAGTCATAATAATAACCATAATAAACTTGGAAATAATCATATTTACCATTATAATAGCATGAATAACCATAAAAATCATAATAGCCATAATAATCTGAATGTTGATCATAATAATCATACTAACAGCCATAATAATCATAGTGATCATCATAATAACTACAATAATCATAATAATCGTAATTGTAATGTTAATAAGCATAGCAATAATCACAATAATCATAGTAACCATAATAATCTTAATGATGATCATAATATCCATGATAATTATACCGAGATCCGTAATAATCATAATATTCATAACAATAACCATAATGGGTTCGGAAATGATCACAATCTACATTTTACTAGCCATATCAACCATAATAGTCATAATAGCCGTAATAATCATAATAGTCGTAATAATAACAATAATGAACTTGGAAATAATCGTAATAATCATTATAATAGTCATAATGGCCATAAAAATCACAATAGCCATAATAATCAGAATGGTGATCATAATAATCATACTAACAAGCGTAATGATCATAGTGATCATCATAATAACTACAATAATCATAATAATCGTAATTGTAATGTTAATAAGCTTAGCAATAATCACAATAATCATAGTAACCGTAATAATCTTAATGATGACCATAATATTCATGATAATTACATCAAGATCCGTAATAATCATAATAATCATAATAATAACCATAATGGGTTCGGAAATAATCATAATATACATTATACTAGCCATAACAACCATAATAGTCATAATAGCCATAATAATCGTAATAGTCGTAATAATAACAATAATGAACTTGGAAATAATCGTAATAATCATTACAATAGTCATAATAGCCATAAAAATCACAATAGCCATAATAATCTGAAAGGTGATCATAACAATCATACTAACAACCATAATGATCATAGTAATCATCATAATAAACAGAATAGTCATGGAAATAATCTTAACAATTATTATTATTAACGTAATAACCATAATCATCGTAATAACCATAATGATCTTAATGATGACCATAATATTCATCATAATTATACTAAGACATATAATAATCACAGTAATCATAATAATATACATAATAAGCTTTGAAATAGTCATAATAACCTTTATACTAGCCATAATAGCCATAATAATCATAATAACTAGAATAATCATAATAGTCATAATAATCGCAATAACCATAATGATCTTAATGATGATCATGATATTCATCATAATTATACCAAGATCCATAATAATCATAGTAACCATAATAATAAACAAAATACGTTTTGAAATAATCATAATAACCCTTATACTAGTCATGGTAACCATAATAGTCATAATAACCATAATAACCATAATAATTATAGTAATAATCATAATAAGCTTGGAAATAATCATAATAAGCATTATACTAGCCATAATAATCATAATAACTATAATAATCATACTAGTCATAATAATACCTATAATAAAGTTGGAAATAATCATATTTATCATTATAATAGCAATAATCACCATAAAGATCATAATAGCCATAATAATCTGAATGTTGATCCTAATAATCATACTAACAACCATAATAATCATAGTGATCATCATAATAACTACAATAATCACAGTAATCGTAATTGTAATGTTAATAAGCATAGCAATAATCACAATAATCATAGTAACCATAATAATCTTAATGATGATCATAATATCCATGATAATTATACCAAGATCCGTAATAATCATAATAATCAGAATAATAACCATAATGGGTTCGGAAATAATCACAATATACATTATACTAGCCATATCAACCATAATAGTCATAATAGCCACAATAATCATAATAGTCGTAATAATAACAATAATGAACTTGGAAATAATCGTAATAATCATTATAATAGTCATAATAGCCATAAAAATCACAATAGCCATAATAATCGGAATGGTGATCATAATAATCATACTGACAAGCGTAATGATCATAGTGATCATCATAATCAATACAATAATCATAATAATCGTAATTGTAATGTTAATAAGCTTAGCAATAATCACAATAATCATAGTAACCGTAATAATCTTAATGATGATCATAATATTCATGATAATTACATCAAGATCCGTATAATCATAATAATCATAATAATAACCATAATGGGTTCGGAAATAATCATAATATACATTATACTAGCCATAAGAGCCATAATAGTCATAATAGCCATAATAATAATAGTAGCCATAATAATAACCATAATAAACTTGGAAATAATCATATTTATCAATATAATAGCAAGAATATCCATAAAAATCATAATAGCCATAATAATCTGAATGTTGATCATAATAATCATACTAACAACCATAATAATCATAGTGATCATCATAATAACTACAATAATCGTAATAATCGTAATTGTAATGTTAATAAGCATAGCAATAATCACAATAATCATAGTAACCATAATAATCCTAATGATGATCATAATATCCATGATAATTATACCAAGATCCGTAATAATCATAATAATCATAACAATAGCCATAATGGGTTCGGAAATAATCACAATATACATTATACTAGCCATATCAACCATAATAGTCATAACAGCCATAATAATCATAATAGTCGTAATAATAACAATAATGAACTTGGAAATAATCGTAATAATAATTACAATAGTCATAAAAGCCATAAAAATCACAATAGCCATAATAATCAGAATGGTGAGCATAATAATAATACTAACAACCATAATGATCATAGCAATCATCATAATAAACAGAATAGTCATGGAAATAATCTTGATAACCAATATTATTAACGTAATAACCATAATCATCGTAATAACCATAATGATCGTCATGATGACCATAATATTCATCATAATTATACCTAGACATATAATAATCAGGGTAATCATAATAATAAACATAATAAGCTTTGAAATAATCATAATAACCTTTATACTAGCCATAATAACCATAATAATCATAATAACTAGAATAATCATAATAGTCATAATAATCGCAATAACCATAATGATCTTAATGATGATCATGATATTCATCATAATTATACCAAGATCCATAATAATCATAGTAACCATAATAATAAACATAATAGGCTTTGAAATAATCATAATAACCGTTATACTAGCCATAGTAACCATAATAATCATAATAACCATAATAATCATAATAATTATAATAATAACCATAATAAGCCTGGAAATAATCATAATAAGCATTATACTAGCCATAATAATCATAATAACTATAATAATCATACTAGTCATAATAATAACCATAATAAACTTGGAAATAATCATATTTATCATTATAATAGCAATAATAACCATAAAAATCATAATAGCCATAATAATCTGAATGTTGATCATAATAATCATACTAACAGCCATAATCATTATAGTGATCATCATAATAACTACAATAATCATAATAATCGTATTTGTAATGTTAATAAGCATAGCAATAATCACAATAATCATAGAAACCATAATAATCTTAATGATGATCATAATATCCATGATAATTATACCAAGATCCGTAATAATCATAATAATCATAATAATATCCATAACAGGTTCGGAAAAAATCATAATATACATTATACTACCCCTAACAACTATAATAGTCATAATAGCCATAATAATCATAATAGTCGTAATAATAACAATAATGAACTTGGAAATAATCGTAATAATCATTATAATAGCCATAATAGCAATAAAAATCACAATAGCCATAATAATCTGAATGGTGATCATAATAATCATACTAACAACCATAATGATCATAGTAATCATCATAATAAACAGAATAGTCATGGAAATTATCTTAAAAACCATTATTATTAACGTAATAACCATAATCATCGTAATAACCATAATGATCTTAATGATGACCATAATATTCATCATAATTATACTAAGACATATAATAATCACAGTAATCATAATAATAAACATAATAAGCTTTGAAATAATCATAATAACCTTTATACTAGCCATAATAACCATAATAATCATATTAACTAGAATAATCATAATAGTCATAATAATCGCAATAACCATAATGATCTTAATGATGATCATGATATTCATCATAATTATACTAAGATCCATAATAATCATAGTAACCATAATAATAAACATAATAAGCTTTGAAATAATCATAATAACCGTTATACTAGCCATAGTAACCATAATAATCATAATAACCATAATAATCACAATAATTATAATAATAACCATAATAAGCCTGGAAATAATCATAATAAGCATTATACTAGCCATAATAATCATAATTATCATAATGACTATAATAATCATAGTAGTCATAATAATAACCATAATAAACTTGGAAATAATCATATTTATCATTATAATAGCAAGAATAACCATAAAAATCATAATAGCCATAATAATCTGAATGTTGATCATAATAATCATACTAACAGCCATAATCATTATAGTGATCATCATAATAACTACAATAATCATAATAATCGTATTTGTAATGTTAATAAGCATAGCAATAATCACAATAATCATAGAAACCATAATAATCTTAATGATGATCATAATATCCATGATAATTATACCAAGATCCGTAATAATCATAATAATCATAATAATAACCATAACAGGTTCGGAAAAAATCATAATATACATTATACTACCCCTAACAACTATAATAGTCATAATAGCCATAATAATCATAATAGTCGTAATAATAACAATAATGAACTTGGAAATAATCGTAATGATCATTATAATAGCCATCATAGCAATAAAAATCACAATAGCCATAATAATCTGAATGGTGATCATAATAATCATACTAACAACCATAAGGATCATAGTAATCATCATAATAAACAGAATAGTCATGGAAATAATCTTAATAACCATTATTATTAACGTAATAACCATAATCATCGTAATAACCATAATGATCTTAATGATGACCATAATATTCATCATAATTGTACTAAGACATGTAATAATCACAGTAATCATAATAATAAACATAATAAGCTTTGAAATAATCATAATAACCTTTATACTAGCCATAGTAACCATAATAATCATAATAACTAGAATAATCATAATAGTCATAATAATCGCAATAACCATAATGATCTTAATGATGATCATGATGTTCATCATAATTATACCAAGATCCATAATAATCATAGTAACCATAATAATAAACAAAATAAGTTTTGTAATAATCATAATAACCCTTATACTAGCCATGGTAACCATAATAGTCATAATAACCATAATAACCATAATAATTATAGTAATAACCCTAATAAGCTTGGAAATAATCATAATAAGCATTATACTAGCCATAATAATCATAATAACTATAATAATCATACTAGTCATAATAATACCTATAATAAACTTGGAAATAATCGTATTTATCATTATAATAGCAATAATCACCATAAAGATCATAATAGCCATAATAATCTGAATGTTGATCCTAATAATCATACTAACAACCATAATAATCATAGTGATCATCATAATAACTACAATAATCATAGTAATCGTAATTGTAATGTTAATAAGCATAGCAATAATCACAATAATCATAGTAACCATAATAATCTTAATGATGATCATAATATCCATGATAATTATACCAAGATCCGTAATAATCATAATAATCAGAATAATAACCATAATGGGTTCGGAAATAATCACAATATACATTATACTAGCCATATCAACCATAATAGTCATAATAGCCACAATAATCATAATAGTCGTAATAATAACAATAATGAACTTGGAAATAATCGTAATAATCATTATAATAGTCATAATAGCCATAAAAATCACAATAGCCATAATAATCGGAATGGTGATCATAATAATCATACTGACAAGCGTAATGATCATAGTGATCATCATAATCAATACAATAATCATAATAATCGTAATTGTAATGTTAATAAGCTTAGCAATAATCACAATAATCATAGTAACGGTAATAATCTTAATGATGATCATAATATTCATGATAATTACATCAGGATCCGTAATAATCATAATAATCATAATAATAACCATAATGGGTTCGGAAATAATCATAATATACATTATACAAGCCATAACAACCATAATAGTCATAATAGCCATAATAATCGTAATAGTCGTAATAATAACAATAATGAACTTGGAAATAATCGTAATAATCATTACAATAGTCATAATAGCCATAAAAATTACAATAGCCATAATAATCTGAAAGGTGATCATAATAATCATACTAACAACCATAATGATCATGGTAATCATCATAATAAACAGAATAGTCATGGAAATAACCTTAATAGTCATTATTATTAACGTAATAACCATAATCATCGTAATAACCATAATGATCTTAATGATGACCATAATATACATCATAATTATACTAAGACATATAATAATCACAGTAATCATAATAATAAACATAATAAGCTTTGAAATAATCATAATAACCTTTATACTAGCCATAGTAAGCATAATAATCATAATAACCATAATAACCATAATAATTATAGTAATAACCATAATAAGCTTGGAAAAAATCATAATAAGCATTATACTATCCATAATAATCATAATAACTATAATAATCATACTAGTCATAATAATACCCATAATAAACTTGGAAATAATCATATTTATCATTATAATAGCAATAACAACCATAAAAATCATAATAGCCATAATAATCTGAATGTTGATCCCAATAATCATACTAACAACCATAATAATCATAGTGATCATCATAATAACTACAATAATCATAATAATCGTAAATGTAATGTTAATAAGCATAGCAATAATCACAATAATCATAGTAACCATAATAATCTTAATGATGATCATAATGTCCATGATAATTATTCCAAGATCCGTAATAATCATAACAATCATAATAATAACCCTAATCTGTTCGGAAATAATCACAATATACATTATACTAGCCATATCAACCATAATAGTCATAATAGCCATAATAATCATAATAGTCGTAATAATAACAATAATGAACTTGGAAATAATCGTAATAATCATTACAATAGTCATAATAGCCATGAAAATCACAATAGCCATAATAATCTGAAAGGTGATCATAATAATAATAATAACAACCATAATGATCATAGTAACCATCATAATAAACAGAATAGTCTTGGAAATGATCTTAATAACCATTATTATTAACGTAATAACCATAATCATCGTAATAACCATAATGATCTTAATGATGACCATAATATTCATCATAATTATACCTAGACATATAAGAATCCGAGTAATCATAATAATAAACATAATAAGCTTTGAAATAATCATAATAACCGTTATACTAGCCATAGTAACCATACTAATCATAATAACCATAATAATCGTAATAATTATAATAATAACCATAATAAGCTTGGAAATAATCATAATAAGCATTATACTAGCCATAATAATCATAATAATCATAATAACTATAATAATCATGGTAGTCATAATAATAACCATAATAAACGTGGAAATAATCATATTTATCATTATAATAGCAATAATAAGCATAAAAATCATAATAGCCATAGTAATCTGAATGTTGATCATAAAAATCATACTAGCAGCCATAATAATCATAGTGATCATCATAATAACTACAATAATCATAGTAATCGTAATTGTAATGTTAATAAGCATAGCAATAATCACAATAATCATAGTAACCATAATAATCTTAATGATGATCATAATATCCATGATAATTATACCAAGATCCGTAATAATCATAATAATCAGAATAATAACCATAATGGGTTCGGAAATAATCACAATATACATTATACTAGCCATATCAACCATAATAGTCATAATAGCCATAGTAATCATAATAGTCGCAATAATAACAATAATGAACTTGGAAATAATCGTAATAATCATTATAATAGTCATAATAGCCATAAAAATCACAATAGTCATAATAATCAGAATGGTGATCATAATAATCATCCTAACAAGCGTAGTGATCATAGTGATCATCATAATCACTACAATAATCATAATAATCGTATTTGTAATGTTAATAAGCTTAGCAATAATCACAATAATCATAGTAACCGTAATAATCTTAATGATGATCATAATATTCATGATAATTACATCAAGATCCGTAATAATCATAATAATCATAATAATAACCATAATGGGTTCGGAAATAATCATAATATACATTATACTAGCCATAACAGCCATAATAGTCATAATAGCCACAATAATCGTAATAGTTGTAATAATAACAATAATGAACTTTGAAATAATCGTAATAATCATTACAATAGTCATAATAGCCATAAAAATCACAATAGCCATAATAATCTGAAAGGTGATCATAATAATCATACTAACAACCATAATGATCATAGTAATCATCATAATAAACAGAATAGTCATGGAAATAATCATAATAATCACTATTATTAACGTAATAACCATAATGATCTTAATGATGACCATAATATTCATCATACTTATTCTAAGACATATAATAATCACAGTAATCATAATAATAAACATAATAAGCTTTGAAATAATCATAATAACCTTTATACTAGCCATAATAACAATAATAATCATAATAACTAGAATAATCATAATAGTCATAATAATCGCAATAACCATAATGATCTTAATGATGATCATGATATTCATCATAATTATACCAAGATCCATAATAATCATAGTAACCATAA
The DNA here is from genome assembly GCF_051401765.1 of Calliopsis andreniformis. Taxonomy (NCBI): domain Eukaryota; kingdom Metazoa; phylum Arthropoda; class Insecta; order Hymenoptera; family Andrenidae; genus Calliopsis; species Calliopsis andreniformis. Next base: position 80,844 of record NW_027480755.1, on the reverse strand, counting down.
TAATAAACATAATAGGCTTTGAAATAATCATAATAACCGTTATACTAGCCATAGTGACCATAATAATCATAATAACCATAATAATCATAATAATTATAGTAATAACCATAATAAGCTTGGAAATAATCATAATAAGCATTATACTAGCCATAATAATCATAATAACTATAATAATCATACTAGTCATAATAATAACCATAATAAACTTGGAAATAATCATATTTATCATTGAAATAGCAATAATAACCATAAAAATCATAATAGCCATAATAATCTGAATGTTGATCCCAATAATCATACTAACAACCATAATAATCATAGTGATCATCATAATAACTACAATAATCATAATAATCGTGAATGTAATGTTAATAAGCATAGCAATAATCACAATAATCATAGTAACCATAATAATCTTAATGATGATCATAATATCCATGATAGTTATACCAAGATCCGTAATAATCATAATAATCATAATAATAACCCTAATGTGTTCGGAAATAATCATAATACACATAATACTAGCCATAACAACCATACTGGTCATAATAGACATAACAATCATAATAGTCGTTATAATAACAATAATGAACTTGGAAATAATCGTAATAATCATTATAATAGTCACAATAGTCATAAAAATCACAATAGCCATAATAATCTGAATGTTGATCATAATAATCATACTAACAGCCATAATCATCATAGTGATCATCATAATAACTACAATAATCATAATAATCGTAATTGTAATGTTAATAAGCATGGCAATAATCACAATAATCATAGAAACCATAATAATCTTAATGATGATCATAATATCCATGATAATTATACCAAGATCCGTAATAATCATAATAATCATTATAATAACCATAACAGGTTCGTAAATAATCATAATATACATTATACTACCCCTAACAACTATAATAGTCATAATAGCCATAATAATCATAATAGTCGTAATAATAACAATAATGAACTTGGAAATAATCGTAATAATCATTATAATAGCCATAATAGCATTAAAAATCACAATAGCCATAATAATCTGAATGGTGGTCACAATATTCATACTAACAACCATAAAGAACATAGTAATCATCATAATAAACAGAATAGTCATGGAAATAATCTTAATAATCATTATGATTATCATAATAACCATAATAATCATAATAATTATAATAATAACCATAATAAGCTTGGAAATAATCATAATAAGCATTATACTAGCCATAATAATCATAATAATCGTAATAACTATAATAATAATAATAATCATAATAATAACCATAATAAACTTGGAAATAATCATATTTATCATTTTAATAGCAATAATAACCATAAAGATCATAATAGCCTTAATAATCTGTTATGTTGATTTTAATAATCATACTAACAATCATAATAATCATAGTGATCATCATAATAACTACAATAATCATAATAATCGTGAATGTAATGTTAATAAGCATAGCAATAATCACAATAATCATAGTAACCATAATAATCTTAATGATGATCATAATATCCATGATAGTTATACCAAGATCCGTAATAATCATAATAATCATAATAATAACCCTAATGTGTTCGGAAATAATCATAATACACATAATACTAGCCATAACAACCATACTGGTCATAATAGACATAACAAACATAATAGTCGTTATAATAACAATAATGAACTTGGAAATAATCGTAATAATCATTATAATAGTCACAATAGTCATAAAAATCACAATAGCCATAATAATCTGAATGTTGATCATAATAATCATACTAACAGCCATAATCATCATAGTGATCATCATAATAACTACAATAATCATAATAATCGTAATTGTAATGTTAATAAGCATGGCAATAATCACAATAATCATAGAAACCATAATAATCTTAATGATGATCATAATATCCATGATAATTATACCAAGATCCGTAATAATCATAATAATCATTATAATAACCATAACAGGTTCGTAAATAATCATAATATACATTATACTACCCCTAACAACTATAATAGTCATAATAGCCATAATAATCATAATAGTCGTAATAATAACAATAATGAACTTGGAAATAATCGTAATAATCATTATAATAGCCATAATAGCATTAAAAATCACAATAGCCATAATAATCTGAATGGTGGTCACAATATTCATACTAACAACCATAAAGAACATAGTAATCATCATAATAAACAGAATAGTCATGGAAATAATCTTAATAATCATTATGATTATCATAATAACCATAATAATCATAATAATTATAATAATAACCATAATAAGCTTGGAAATAATCATAATAAGCATTATACTAGCCATAATAATCATAATAATCGTAATAACTATAATAATAATAATAGTCATAATAATAACCATAATAAACTTGGAAATAATCATATTTATCATTTTAATAGCAATAATAACCATAAAGATCATAATAGCCTTAATAATCTGTTATGTTGATTTTAATAATCATACTAACAATCATAATAATCATAGTGATCATCATAATCAATACAATAATCATAATAATCGTAATTGTAATGTTAATAAGCTTAGCAATAATCACAATAATCATAGTAACGGTAATAATCTTAATGATGATCATAATATTCATGATAATTACATCAGGATCCGTAATAATCATAATAATCATAATAATAACCATAATGGGTTCGGAAATAATCATAATATACATTATACAAGCCATAACAACCATAATAGTCATAATAGCCATAATAATCGTAATAGTCGTAATAATAACAATAATGAACTTGGAAATAATCGTAATAATCATTACAATAGTCATAATAGCCATAAAAATTACAATAGCCATAATAATCTGAAAGGTGATCATAATAATCATACTAACAACCATAATGATCATGGTAATCATCATAATAAACAGAATAGTCATGGAAATAACCTTAATAGTCATTATTATTAACGTAATAACCATAATCATCGTAATAACCATAATGATCTTAATGATGACCATAATATACATCATAATTATACTAAGACATATAATAATCACAGTAATCATAATAATAAACATAATAAGCTTTGAAATAATCATAATAACCTTTATACTAGCCATAGTAAGCATAATAATCATAATAACAATAATAACCATAATAATTATAGTAATAACCATAATAAGCTTGGAAAAAATCATAATAAGCATTATACTATCCATAATAATCATAATAACTATAATAATCATACTAGTCATAATAATACCCATAATAAACTTGGAAATAATCATATTTATCATTATAATAGCAATAACAACCATAAAAATCATAATAGCCATAATAATCTGAATGTTGATCCCAATAATCATACTAACAACCATAATAATCATAGTGATCATCATAATAACTACAATAATCATAATAATCGTAAATGTAATGTTAATAAGCATAGCAATAATCACAATAATCGTAGTAACCATAATAATCTTAATGATGATCATAATGTCCATGATAATTATTCCAAGATCCGTAATAATCATAACAATCATAATAATAACCCTAATCTGTTCGGAAATAATCACAATATACATTATACTAGCCATATCAACCATAATAGTCATAATAGCCATAATAATCATAATAGTCGTAATAATAACAATAATGAACTTGGAAATAATCGTAATAATCATTACAATAGTCATAATAGCCATGAAAATCACAATAGCCATAATAATCTGAAAGGTGATCATAATAATAATAATAACAACCATAATGATCATAGTAACCATCATAATAAACAGAATAGTCTTGGAAATGATCTTAATAACCATTATTATTAACGTAATAACCATAATCATCGTAATAACCATAATGATCTTAATGATGACCATAATATTCATCATAATTATACCTAGACATATAAGAATCCGAGTAATCATAATAATAAACATAATAAGCTTTGAAATAATCATAATAACCGTTATACTAGCCATAGTAACCATACTAATCATAATAACCATAATAATCGTAATAATTATAATAATAACCATAATAAGCTTGGAAATAATCATAATAAGCATTATACTAGCCATAATAATCATAATAATCATAATAACTATAATAATCATGGTAGTCATAATAATAACCATAATAAACGTGGAAATAATCATATTTATCATTATAATAGCAATAATAAGCATAAAAATCATAATAGCCATAGTAATCTGAATGTTGATCATAAAAATCATACTAGCAGCCATAATAATCATAGTGATCATCATAATAACTACAATAATCATAGTAATCGTAATTGTAATGTTAATAAGCATAGCAATAATCACAATAATCATAGTAACCATAATAATCTTAATGATGATCATAATATCCATGATAATTATACCAAGATCCGTAATAATCATAATAATCAGAATAATAACCATAATGGGTTCGGAAATAATCACAATATACATTATACTAGCCATATCAACCATAATAGTCATAATAGCCATAGTAATCATAATAGTCGCAATAATAACAATAATGAACTTGGAAATAATCGTAATAATCATTATAATAGTCATAATAGCCATAAAAATCACAATAGTCATAATAATCAGAATGGTGATCATAATAATCATCCTAACAAGCGTAGTGATCATAGTGATCATCATAATCACTACAATAATCATAATAATCGTATTTGTAATGTTAATAAGCTTAGCAATAATCACAATAATCATAGTAACCGTAATAATCTTAATGATGATCATAATATTCATGATAATTACATCAAGATCCGTAATAATCATAATAATCATAATAATAACCATAATGGGTTCGGAAATAATCATAATATACATTATACTAGCCATAACAGCCATAATAGTCATAATAGCCACAATAATCGTAATAGTTGTAATAATAACAATAATGAACTTTGAAATAATCGTAATAATCATTACAATAGTCATAATAGCCATAAAAATCACAATAGCCATAATAATCTGAAAGGTGATCATAATAATCATACTAACAACCATAATGATCATAGTAATCATCATAATAAACAGAATAGTCATGGAAATAATCATAATAATCACTATTATTAACGTAATAACCATAATGATCTTAATGATGACCATAATATTCATCATACTTATTCTAAGACATATAATAATCACAGTAATCATAATAATAAACATAATAAGCTTTGAAATAATCATAATAACCTTTATACTAGCCATAATAACAATAATAATCATAATAACTAGAATAATCATAATAGTCATAATAATCGCAATAACCATAATGATCTTAATGATGATCATGATATTCATCATAATTATACCAAGATCCATAATAATCATAGTAACCATAATAATAAACATAATAGGCTTTGAAATAATCATAATAACCGTTATACTAGCCATAGTGACCATAATAATCATAATAACCATAATAATCATAATAATTATAGTAATAACCATAATAAGCTTGGAAATAATCATAATAAGCATTATACTAGCCATAATAATCATAATAACTATAATAATCATACTAGTCATAATAATAACCATAATAAACTTGGAAATAATCATATTTATCATTGAAATAGCAATAATAACCATAAAAATCATAATAGCCATAATAATCTGAATGTTGATCCCAATAATCATACTAACAACCATAATAATCATAGTGATCATCATAATAACTACAATAATCATAATAATCGTGAATGTAATGTTAATAAGCATAGCAATAATCACAATAATCATAGTAACCATAATAATCTTAATGATGATCATAATATCCATGATAGTTATACCAAGATCCGTAATAATCATAATAATCATAATAATAACCCTAATGTGTTCGGAAATAATCATAATACACATAATACTAGCCATAACAACCATACTGGTCATAATAGACATAACAATCATAATAGTCGTTATAATAACAATAATGAACTTGGAAATAATCGTAATAATCATTATAATAGTCACAATAGTCATAAAATCACAATAGCCATAATAATCTGAATGTTGATCATAATAATCATACTAACAGCCATAATCATCATAGTGATCATCATAATAACTACAATAATCATAATAATCGTAATTGTAATGTTAATAAGCATGGCAATAATCACAATAATCATAGAAACCATAATAATCTTAATGATGATCATAATATCCATGATAATTATACCAAGATCCGTAATAATCATAATAATCATTATAATAACCATAACAGGTTCGTAAATAATCATAATATACATTATACTACCCCTAACAACTATAATAGTCATAATAGCCATAATAATCATAATAGTCGTAATAATAACAATAATGAACTTGGAAATAATCGTAATAATCATTATAATAGCCATAATAGCATTAAAAATCACAATAGCCATAATAATCTGAATGGTGGTCACAATATTCATACTAACAACCATAAAGAACATAGTAATCATCATAATAAACAGAATAGTCATGGAAATAATCTTAATAATCATTATGATTATCATAATAACCATAATAATCATAATAATTATAATAATAACCATAATAAGCTTGGAAATAATCATAATAAGCATTATACTAGCCATAATAATCATAATAATCGTAATAACTATAATAATAATAATAGTCATAATAATAACCATAATAAACTTGGAAATAATCATATTTATCATTTTAATAGCAATAATAACCATAAAGATCATAATAGCCTTAATAATCTGTTATGTTGATTTTAATAATCATACTAACAATCATAATAATCATAGTGATCATCATAATAACTACAATAATCATAATAATCGTGAATGTAATGTTAATAAGCATAGCAATAATCACAATAATCATAGTAACCATAATAATCTTAATGATGATCATAATATCCATGATAGTTATACCAAGATCCGTAATAATCATAATAATCATAATAATAACCCTAATGTGTTCGGAAATAATCATAATACACATAATACTAGCCATAACAACCATACTGGTCATAATAGACATAACAAACATAATAGTCGTTATAATAACAATAATGAACTTGGAAATAATCGTAATAATCATTATAATAGTCACAATAGTCATAAAAATCACAATAGCCATAATAATCTGAATGTTGATCATAATAATCATACTAACAGCCATAATCATCATAGTGATCATCATAATAACTACAATAATCATAATAATCGTAATTGTAATGTTAATAAGCATGGCAATAATCACAATAATCATAGAAACCATAATAATCTTAATGATGATCATAATATCCATGATAATTATACCAAGATCCGTAATAATCATAATAATCATTATAATAACCATAACAGGTTCGTAAATAATCATAATATACATTATACTACCCCTAACAACTATAATAGTCATAATAGCCATAATAATCATAATAGTCGTAATAATAACAATAATGAACTTGGAAATAATCGTAATAATCATTATAATAGCCATAATAGCATTAAAAATCACAATAGCCATAATAATCTGAATGGTGGTCACAATATTCATACTAACAACCATAAAGAACATAGTAATCATCATAATAAACAGAATAGTCATGGAAATAATCTTAATAATCATTATGATTATCATAATAACCATAATAATCATAATAATTATAATAATAACCATAATAAGCTTGGAAATAATCATAATAAGCATTATACTAGCCATAATAATCATAATAATCGTAATAACTATAATAATAATAATAGTCATAATAATAACCATAATAAACTTGGAAATAATCATATTTATCATTTTAATAGCAATAATAACCATAAAGATCATAATAGCCTTAATAATCTGTTATGTTGATTTTAATAATCATACTAACAATCATAATAATCATAGTGATCATCATAATAACTACAATAATCGTAATAATCGTAATTGTAATGTTAATAATCATAGCAATAATCACAATAATCATAGTAACCATAATAATCTTAATGATGATCATAATATCCATGATAATTATACCAAGATCCGTAATAATCATAATAATCATAACAATAACCATAATGGGTTCGGAAATAATCACAATATACATTATACTAGCCATATCAACCATAATAGTCATAATAGCCATAATAATCATAATAGTCATAATAATAACAATAATGAACTTGGAAATAATCGTAATAATCATTATAATAGTCATAATAGCCATAAAAATCACAATAGCCATAATAATCAGAATGGTGATCATAATAATCATACTAACAAGCGTAATGACCATAGTGATCTTCATAATAACTACAATAATCATAATAATCGTAATCGGAATGTTAATAAGCTTAGCAATAATCACAATAATCATAGTAACCGTAATAATCTTAATGATGATCATAATATTCATGATAATTACATCAGGATCCGTAATAATTATAATAATCATAATAATAACCATAATGGGTTCGGAAATAATCATAATATACATTATACTAGCCATAACAACCATAATAGTCATAATAGCCATAATAATCATAATAGTCGTAATAATAACAATAATGAACTTGGAAATAATCGTAATAATCATTATAATAGCCATAATAGCATTAAAAATCACAATAGCCATAATAATCTGAATGGTGGTCACAATAATCATACTAACAACCATAAAGAACATAGTAATCATCATAATAAACAGAATAGTCATGGAAATAATCTTAATAATCATTATGATTATCGTAATAACCATAATCATCCTAATAACCATAATGATCTTAATGATGACCATAATATTCATCATAATTATACCAAGATCCATAATAATCATAGTAACCATAATAATAAACATAATAAGCTTTGAAATAATCATAATAACCGTTATACTAGCCTTAGTAACCATAATAATCATAATAAATATAATAATCATAATAGTCATAATAAGAACCGTAATAAACTTGGAAATAATCATATTTATCATTATAATAGCAATAATAACCATAAAAATCATAATAGCCATAATAATCTGAATGTTGATCCCAATAATCATACTAACAACCATAATAATCATAGTGATCATCATAATAACTACAATAATCATAATAATCGTAATTGCAATGTTAATAAGCATAGCAATAATCACAATAATCATAGTAACCATAATAATCTTAATGATGATCATAATATCCATGATAGTTATACCAAGATCCGTAAGAATCATAATAATCATAATAATAACCCTAATGTGTTCGGAAATAATCATAATATACATAGTACTAGCCATAACAACCATAATATTCATAATAGCCATAATAGTCATAATAGTCGTTATAATAACAATAATGAACTTGGAAATAATCGTAATAATCATTATAATAGTCACAATAGTCATAAAAATCTCAATAGCCATAATAATCAGAATGGTGATCATAATAATCATACTAACAACCATAATGATCATAGTAATCATCATAATAAACAGAATAGTCATGGAAATAATCATAATAATCACTATTATTAACGTAATAACCATAATGATCTTAATGATGACCATAATATTCATCATACTTATTCTAAGACATATAATAATCACAGTAATCATAATAATAAACATAATAAGCTTTGAAATAATCATAATAACCTTTATACTAGCCATAATAACCATAGTAATCATAATAACTAGAATAATCATAATAGTCATAATAATCGCAATAACCATAATGATCTTAATGATGATCATGATATTCATCATAATTATACCAAGATCCATAATAATCATAGTAACCATAATAATAAACATAATAAGCTTTGAAATAATCATAATAACCGTTATACTAGCCATAGTGACCATAATAATCATAATAACCATAATAATCATAATAATTATAGTAATAACCATAATAAGCTTGGAAATAATCATAATAAGCATTATACTAGCCATAATAATCATAATAACTATAATAATCATACTAGTCATAATAATAACCATAATAAACTTGGAAATAATCATATTTATCATTGTAATAGCAATAATAACCATAAAAATCATAATAGCCATAATAATCTGAATGTTGATCCCAATAATCATACTAACAACCATAATAATCATAGTGATCATCATAATAACTACAATAATCATAATAATCGTGAATGTAATGTTAATAAGCATAGCAATAATCACAATAATCATAGTAACCATAATAATCTTAATGATGATCATAATACCCATGATAGTTATACCAAGATCCGTAATACTCATAATAATCATAATAATAACCCTAATGTGTTCGGAAATAATCATAATACACATAATACTAGCCATAACAACCATAATAGTCATAATAGACATAATAATCATAATAGTCGTTATAATAACAATAATGAACTTGGAAATAATCGTAATAATCATTATAATAGTCACAATAGTCATAAAAATCACAATAGCCATAATAATCTGAATGTTGATCATAATAATCATACTAACAGCCATAATCATCATAGTGATCATCATAATAACTACAATAATCATAATAATCGTAATTGTAATGTTAATAAGCATAGCAATAATCACAATAATCATAGAAACCATAATAATCTTAATGATGATCATAATATCCATGATAATTATACCAAGATCCGTAATAATCATAATAATCATTATAATAACCATAACAGGTTCGTAAATAATCATAATATACATTATACTACCCCTAACAACTATAATAGTCATAATAGCCATAATAATCATAATAGTCGTAATAATAACAATAATGAACTTGGAAATAATCGTAATAATCATTATAATAGCCATAATAGCATTAAAAATCACAATAGCCATAATAATCTGAATGGTGGTCACAATATTCATACTAACAACCATAAAGAACATAGTAATCATCATAATAAACAGAATAGTCATGGAAATAATCTTAATAATCATTATGATTATCGTAATAACCATAATCATCGTAATAACCACAATGATCTTAATGATGACCATAATATTCATCATAATTATACCAAGATCCATAATAATCTAAGTAACCATAATAATAAACATAATAAGCTTTGAAATAATCATAATAACCGTTATACTAGCCATAGTAACCATAATAATCATAATAAATATAATAATCATAATAGTCATAATAAGAACCGTAATAAGCTTGGAAATAATCATATTTATCATTATAATAGCAATAATAACCATAAAAATCATAATACCCATAATAATCTGAATGTTGATCCCAATAATCATACTAACAACCGTAATAATCATAGTGATCATCATAATAACTGCAATAATCATAATAATCGTAATTGTAATGTTAATAAGCATAGCAATAATCACAATAATCATAGTAACCATAATAATCTTAATGATGATCATAATATCCATGATAGTTATACCAAGATCCGTAATAATCATAATAATCATAATAATAACCCTAATGTGTTCGGAAATAATCATAATACACATAATACTAGACATAACAACCATAATAGTCATAATAGACATAATAATCATAATAGTCGTTATAATAACAATAATGAACTTGGAAATAATCGTAATAATCATTATAATAGTCACAATAGTCATAAAAATCACAATAGCCATAATAATCAGAATGGTGATCATAATAATCATACTAACAACCATAATGATCATAGTAATCATCATAATAAACAGAATAGTCATGGAAATAATCTTAATAACCATTATTATTAAGGCAATAACCATAATCATCGTAATAACCAAAATGATCTTAATGATGACCATAATATTCATCATAATCATACCTAGACATATAATAATCAGAGTAATCATAATAATAAACATAATAAGCTTTGAAATAATCATAATAACCTTTATACTAGCCATAATAACCATAATAATCATAATAACTAGAATAATAATAATAGTCATAATAATCGCAATAACCATAATGATCTTAATGATGATCATGATATTCATCATAATTATACCAAGATCCATAATAATCATAGTAACCATAATAATAAACATAATAATCTTTGAAATAATCATAATAACCGTTATACTAGCCATAGTAACCATAATAATCATAATAACCATAATAATCATAATAATTATAATAATAATCATAATAAGCCTGGAAATAATCATAATAAGCATTATACTAGCCGTAATAATCATAATAATCATAATAACTATAATAATCATAGTAGTCATAATAATAACCATAATAAACTTGGAAATAATCATATTTATCATTATAATAGCAAGAATAACCATAAAAATCATAATAGCCATAGTAATCTGAATGTTGATCATAATAATCAGACTAACTGCCATAATCATCATAGTGATCATCATAATAACTACTATAATCATAATAATCGTAATTGTAATGTTAATAAGCATAGCAATAATCACAATAATCATAGAAACCATAATAATCTTAATGATGATCATAATATCCATGATAATTATACCAAGATCCGTAATAATCATAATAATCATAGCAATAACCATAACAGGTTCGTAAATAATCATAATATACATTATACTACCCCTAACAACTATAATAGTCATAATAGCCATAATAATCATAATAGTCGTAATAATAACAATAATGAACTTGGAAATAATCGTAATAATCATTATAATAGCCATAATAGCATTAAAAATCACAATAGCCATAATAATCTGAATGGTGGTCACAATATTCATACTAACAGCCATAAAGAACATAGTAATCATCATAATAAACAGAATACTCATGGAAATAATCTTATTAATCATTATGATTATCGTAATAACCATAATCATCGTAATAACCATAATGATCTTAATGATGATCATAATATTCATCATAATTATACCAAGATCCATAATAATCATAGTAACCATAATAATAAACATAATAAGCTTTGAAATAATCATAATAACCGTTATACTAGCCATACTAACCATAATAATCATAATAACCATAATAATCATAATAATTATAATAATAACCATAATAAGCCTGGAAATAATCATAATAAGCATTATACTAGCCATAATAATCAAAATAATCATAATAACTATAATAATCATAGTAGTCATAATAATAACCATAATAAACTTGGAAATAATCATATTTACCATTATAATAGCAAGAATAACCATAAAAATCATAATAGCCATAATAATCTGAATGTTGATCATAATAATCATACTAACAGCCATAATAATCATAGTGATCATCATAATAACTACAATAATCATAATAATCGTAATTGTAATGTTAATAAGCATAGCAATAATCACAATAATCATAGTAACCATAATAATCTTAATGATGATCATAATATCCATGATAATTATACCAAGATCCGTAATAATCATAATAATCAGAATAATAACCATTATGGGTTCGGAAATAATCAGAATATACATTATACTAGCCTTATCAACCATAATAGTCATAATAGCCATAATAATCATAGTAGTCGTAATAATAACAATAATGAACTTGGAAATAATCGTAATAATCATTACAATAGTCATAATAGTCATAAAAATCTCAATAGCCATAATAATCAGAATGGTGATCATAATAATCATACTAACAACCATAATGATCATAGTAATCATCATAATAAACAGAATAGTCATGGAAATAATCATAATAATCACTATTATTAACGTAATAACCATAATGACCTTAATGATGACCATAATATTCATCATAATTATACCTAGACATATAATAATCAGAGTAATCATAATAATGAGCATAATAAGCTTTGAAATAATCATAATGACCTTTATACTAGCCATAATAACAATAATAATCATAATAACTAGAATAATCATAATAGTCACAATAATCGCAATAACCATAATGATCTTAATGATGATCATGATATTCATCATAATTATACCAAGATCCATAATAATCATAGTAACCACAATAATAAACATAATAAGCTTTGAAATAATCATAATAACTGTTATACTAGCCATAGTAGCCATAATAATCATAATAACCATAATAATCATAATAATTATAATAATAACCATAATAAGCTTGGAAATAATCATAATAAGCCATATACTAGCCATAATAATCATAATAATCGTAATAACTATAATAATAATAATAGTCATAATAATAACCATAATAAACTTGGAAATAATCATATTTATCATTATAATAGCAATAATAACCATAAAGATCATAATAGCCTTAATAATCTGTTATGTTGATTTTAATAATCATACTAACAATCATAATAATCATAGTGATCATCATAATAACTACAATAATCGTAATAATCGTAATTGTAATGTTAATAAGCATAGCAATAATCACAATAATCATAGTAACCATAATAATCTTAATGATGATCATAATATCCATGATAATTATACCAAGATCCGTAATAATCATAATAATCATAACAATAACCATAATGGGTTCGGAAATAATCACAATATACATTATACTAGCCATATCAACCATTATAGTCATAATAGCCATAATAATCATAATAGTCATAATAATAACAATAATGAACTTGGAAATAATCGTAATAATCATTATAATAGTCATAATAGCCATAAAAATCACAATAGCTATAATAATCAGAATGGTGATCATAATAATCATACTAACAACCATAATAATCATAGTGATCATCATAATAACTACAATAATCATAATAATCGTAATTGTAATGTTAATAAGCATAGCAATAATCACAATAATCATAGTAACCATAATAATCTTAATGATGATCATAATATCCATGATAGTTATACCAAGATCCTTAATAATCATAATAATCATAATAATAACCCTAATGTGTTCGGAAATAATCATAATACACATAATACTAGACATAACAACCATAATAGTCATAATAGACATAATAATCATAATAGTCGTTATAATAACAATAATGAACTTGGAAATAATCGTAATAATCATTATAATAGTCACAATAGCCATAAAAATCACAATAGCCATAATAATCAGAATGGTGATCATAATAATCATACTAACAACCATAATGATCATAGTAATCATCATAATAAACAGAATAGTCATGGAAATAATCTTAATAACCATTATTATTAACGCAATAACCATAATCATCGTAATAACCAAAATGATCTTAATGATGACCATAATATTCATCATAATCATACCTAGACATATAATAATCAGAGTAATCATAATAATAAACATAATAAGCTTTGAAATGATCATAATAACCTTTATACTAGCCATAATAACCATAATAATCATAATAACTAGAATAATAATAATAGTCATAATAATCGCAATAACCATAATGATCTTAATGATGATCATGATATTCATCATAATTATACCAAGATCCATAATAATCATAGTAACCATAATAATAAACATAATAATCTTTGAAATAATCATAATAACTGTTATACTAGCCATAGTAACCATAATAATCATAATAACCATAATAATCATAATAATTATAATAATAATCATAATAAGCCTGGAAATAATCATAATAAGCATTATACTAGCCATAATAATCATAATAATCATAATAACTATAATAATCATAGTAGTCATAATAATAACCATAATAAACTTGGAAATAATCATATTTATCATTATAATAGCAAGAATAACCATAAAAATCATAATAGCCATAGTAATCTGAATGTTGATCATAATAATCAGACTAACTGCCATAATCATCATAGTGATCATCATAATAACTACTATAATCATAATAATCGTAATTGTAATGTTAATAAGCATAGCAATAATCACAATAATCATAGAAACCATAATAATCTTAATGATGATCATAATATCCATGATAATTATACCAAGATCCGTAATAATCATAATAATCATAGCAATAACCATAACAGGTTCGTAAATAATCATAATATACATTATACTACCCCTAACAACTATAATAGTCATAATAGCCATAATAATCATAATAGTCGTAATAATAACAATAATGAACTTGGAAATAATCGTAATAATCATTATAATAGCCATAATAGCATTAAAAATCACAATAGCCATAATAATCTGAATGGTGGTCACAATATTCATACTAACAGCCATAAAGAACATAGTAATCATCATAATAAACAGAATACTCATGGAAATAATCTTATTAATCATTATGATTATCGTAATAACCATAATCATCGTAATAACCATAATGATCTTAATGATGATCATAATATTCATCATAATTATACCAAGATCCATAATAATCATAGTAACCATAATAATAAACATAATAAGCTTTGAAATAATCATAATAACCGTTATACTAGCCATACTAACCATAATAATCATAATAACCATAATAATCATAATAATTATAATAATAACCATAATAAGCCTGGAAATAATCATAATAAGCATTATACTAGCCATAATAATCAAAATAATCATAATAACTATAATAATCATAGTAGTCATAATAATAACCATAATAAACTTGGAAATAATCATATTTACCATTATAATAGCAAGAATAACCATAAAAATCATAATAGCCATAATAATCTGAATGTTGATCATAATAATCATACTAACAGCCATAATAATCATAGTGATCATCATAATAACTACAATAATCATAATAATCGTAATTGTAATGTTAATAAGCATAGCAATAATCACAATAATCATAGTAACCATAATAATCTTAATGATGATCATAATATCCATGATAATTATACCAAGATCCGTAATAATCATAATAATCAGAATAATAACCATAATGGGTTCGGAAATAATCAGAATATACATTATACTAGCCTTATCAACCATAATAGTCATAATAGCCATAATAATCATAATAGTCGTAATAATAACAATAATGAACTTGGAAATAATCGTAATAATCATTACAATAGTCATAATAGTCATAAAAATCTCAATAGCCATAATAATCAGAATGGTGATCATAATAATCATACTAACAACCATAATGATCATAGTAATCATCATAATAAACAGAATAGTCATGGAAATAATCATAATAATCACTATTATTAACGTAATAACCATAATGACCTTAATGATGACCATAATATTCATCATAATTATACCTAGACATATAATAATCAGAGTAATCATAATAATGAGCATAATAAGCTTTGAAATAATCATAATGACCTTTATACTAGCCATAATAACAATAATAATCATAATAACTAGAATAATCATAATAGTCACAATAATCGCAATAACCATAATGATCTTAATGATGATCATGATATTCATCATAATTATACCAAGATCCATAATAATCATAGTAACCACAATAATAAACATAATAAGCTTTGAAATAATCATAATAACTGTTATACTAGCCATAGTAGCCATAATAATCATAATAACCATAATAATCATAATAATTATAATAATAACCATAATAAGCTTGGAAATAATCATAATAAGCCATATACTAGCCATAATAATCATAATAATCGTAATAACTATAATAATAATAATAGTCATAATAATAACCATAATAAACTTGGAAATAATCATATTTATCATTATAATAGCAATAATAACCATAAAGATCATAATAGCCTTAATAATCTGTTATGTTGATTTTAATAATCATACTAACAATCATAATAATCATAGTGATCATCATAATAACTACAATAATCGTAATAATCGTAATTGTAATGTTAATAAGCATAGCAATAATCACAATAATCATAGTAACCATAATAATCTTAATGATGATCATAATATCCATGATAATTATACCAAGATCCGTAATAATCATAATAATCATAACAATAACCATAATGGGTTCGGAAATAATCACAATATACATTATACTAGCCATATCAACCATTATAGTCATAATAGCCATAATAATCATAATAGTCATAATAATAACAATAATGAACTTGGAAATAATCGTAATAATCATTATAATAGTCATAATAGCCATAAAAATCACAATAGCTATAATAATCAGAATGGTGATCATAATAATCATACTAACAAGCGTAATGACCATAGTGATCTTCATAATAACTACAATAATCATAATAATCGTAATCGGAATGTTAATAAGCTTAGCAATAATCACAATAATCATAGTAACCGTAATAATCTTAATGATGATCATAATATTCATGATAATTACATCAGGATCCGTAATAATTATAATAATCATTATAATAACCATAACAGGTTCGTAAATAATCATAATATACATTATACTACCCCTAACAACTATAATAGTCATAATAGCCATAATAATCATAATAGTCGTAATAATAGCAATAATGAACTTGGAAATAATCGTAATAATCATTATAATAGCCATAATAGCATTAAAAATCACAATAGCCATAATAATCTGAATGGTGGTCACAATATTCATACTAACAGCCATAAAGAACATAGTAATCATCATAATAAACAGAATACTCATGGAAATAATCTTAATAATCATTATGATTATCGTAATAACCATAATCATCGTAATAACCATAATGATCTTAATGATGACCATAATATTCATCATAATTATACCAAGATCCATAATAATCATAGTAACCATAATAATAAACATAATAAGCTTTGAAATAATCATAATGACCGTTATACTAGCCATACTAACCATAATAATCATAATAACCATAATAATCATAATAATTATAATAATAACCATAATAAGCCTGGAAATAATCATAATAAGCATTATACTAGCCATAATAATCAAAATAATCATAATAACTATAATAATCATAGTAGTCATAATAATAACCATAATAAACTTGGAAATAATCATATTTACCATTATAATAGCAAGAATAACCATAAAAATCATAATAGCCATAATAATCTGAATGTTGATCATAATAATCATACTAACAGCCATAATAATCATAGTGATCATCATAATAACTACAATAATCATAATAATCGTAATTGTAATGTTAATAAGCATAGCAATAATCACAATAATCATAGTAACCATAATAATCTTAATGATGATCATAATATCCATGATAATTATACCAAGATCCGTAATAATCATAATAATCAGAATAATAACCATAATGGGTTCGGAAATAATCAGAATATACATTATACTAGCCTTATCAACCATAATAGTCATAATAGCCATAATAATCATAATAGTCGTAATAATAACAATAATGAACTTGGAAATAATCGTAATAATCATTACAATAGTCATAATAGTCATAAAAATCTCAATAGCCATAATAATCAGAATGGTGATCATAATAATCATACTAACAACCATAATGATCATAGTAATCATCATAATAAACAGAATAGTCATGGAAATAATCATAATAATCACTATTATTAACGTAATAACCATAATGACCTTAATGATGACCATAATATTCATCATAATTATACCTAGACATATAATAATCAGAGTAATCATAATAATGAGCATAATAAGCTTTGAAATAATCATAATGACCTTTATACTAGCCATAATAACAATAATAATCATAATAACTAGAATAATCATAATAGTCACAATAATCGCAATAACCATAATGATCTTAATGATGATCATGATATTCATCATAATTATACCAAGATCCATAATAATCATAGTAACCACAATAATAAACATAATAAGCTTTGAAATAATCATAATAACTGTTATACTAGCCATAGTAGCCATAATAATCATAATAACCATAATAATCATAATAATTATAATAATAACCATAATAAGCTTGGAAATAATCATAATAAGCCATATACTAGCCATAATAATCATAATAATCGTAATAACTATAATAATAATAATAGTCATAATAATAACCATAATAAACTTGGAAATAATCATATTTATCATTATAATAGCAATAATAACCATAAAGATCATAATAGCCTTAATAATCTGTTATGTTGATTTTAATAATCATACTAACAATCATAATAATCATAGTGATCATCATAATAACTACAATAATCGTAATAATCGTAATTGTAATGTTAATAAGCATAGCAATAATCACAATAATCATAGTAACCATAATAATCTTAATGATGATCATAATATCCATGATAATTATACCAAGATCCGTAATAATCATAATAATCATAACAATAACCATAATGGGTTCGGAAATAATCACAATATACATTATACTAGCCATATCAACCATTATAGTCATAATAGCCATAATAATCATAATAGTCATAATAATAACAATAATGAACTTGGAAATAATCGTAATAATCATTATAATAGTCATAATAGCCATAAAAATCACAATAGCTATAATAATCAGAATGGTGATCATAATAATCATACTAACAAGCGTAATGACCATAGTGATCTTCATAATAACTACAATAATCATAATAATCGTAATCGGAATGTTAATAAGCTTAGCAATAATCACAATAATCATAGTAACCGTAATAATCTTAATGATGATCATAATATTCATGATAATTACATCAGGATCCGTAATAATTATAATAATCATTATAATAACCATAACAGGTTCGTAAATAATCATAATATACATTATACTACCCCTAACAACTATAATAGTCATAATAGCCATAATAATCATAATAGTCGTAATAATAACAATAATGAACTTGGAAATAATCGTAATAATCATTATAATAGCCATAATAGCATTAAAAATCACAATAGCCATAATAATCTGAATGGTGGTCACAATATTCATACTAACAACCATAAAGAACATAGTAATCATCATAATAAACAGAATAGTCATGGAAATAATCTTAATAATCATTATGATTATCGTAATAACCATAATCATCGTAATAACCACAATGATCTTAATGATGACCATAATATTCATCATAATTATACCAAGATCCATAATAATCTAAGTAACCATAATAATAAACATAATAAGCTTTGAAATAATCATAATAACCGTTATACTAGCCATAGTAACCATAATAATCATAATAAATATAATAATCATAATAGTCATAATAAGAACCGTAATAAGCTTGGAAATAATCATATTTATCATTATAATAGCAATAATAACCATAAAAATCATAATACCCATAATAATCTGAATGTTGATCCCAATAATCATACTAACAACCATAATAATCATAGTGATCATCATAATAACTACAATAATCATAATAATCGTAATTGTAATGTTAATAAGCATAGCAATAATCACAATAATCATAGTAACCATAATAATCTTAATGATGATCATAATATCCATGATAGTTATACCAAGATCCTTAATAATCATAATAATCATAATAATAACCCTAATGTGTTCGGAAATAATCATAATACACATAATACTAGACATAACAACCATAATAGTCATAATAGACATAATAATCATAATAGTCGTTATAATAACAATAATGAACTTGTAAATAATCGTAATAATCATTATAATAGTCACAATAGCCATAAAAATCACAATAGCCATAATAATCAGAATGGTGATCATAATAATCATACTAACAACCATAATGATCATAGTAATCATCATAATAAACAGAATAGTCATGGAAATAATCTTAATAACCATTATTATTAACGCAATAACCATAATCATCGTAATAACCAAAATGATCTTAATGATGACCATAATATTCATCATAATCATACCTAGACATATAATAATCAGAGTAATCATAATAATAAACATAATAAGCTTTGAAATGATCATAATAACCTTTATACTAGCCATAATAACCATAATAATCATAATAACTAGAATAATAATAATAGTCATAATAATCGCAATAACCATAATGATCTTAATGATGATCATGATATTCATCATAATTATACCAAGATCCATAATAATCATAGTAACCATAATAATAAACATAATAATCTTTGAAATAATCATAATAACTGTTATACTAGCCATAGTAACCATAATAATCATAATAACCATAATAATCATAATAATTATAATAATAATCATAATAAGCCTGGAAATAATCATAATAAGCATTATACTAGCCATAATAATCATAATAATCATAATAACTATAATAATCATAGTAGTCATAATAATAACCATAATAAACTTGGAAATAATCATATTTATCATTATAATAGCAAGAATAACCATAAAAATCATAATAGCCATAGTAATCTGAATGTTGATCATAATAATCAGACTAACTGCCATAATCATCATAGTGATCATCATAATAACTACTATAATCATAATAATCGTAATTGTAATGTTAATAAGCATAGCAATAATCACAATAATCATAGAAACCATAATAATCTTAATGATGATCATAATATCCATGATAATTATACCAAGATCCGTAATAATCATAATAATCATAGCAATAACCATAACAGGTTCGTAAATAATCATAATATACATTATACTACCCCTAACAACTATAATAGTCATAATAGCCATAATAATCATAATAGTCGTAATAATAACAATAATGAACTTGGAAATAATCGTAATAATCATTATAATAGCCATAATAGCATTAAAAATCACAATAGCCATAATAATCTGAATGGTGGTCACAATATTCATACTAACAGCCATAAAGAACATAGTAATCATCATAATAAACAGAATACTCATGGAAATAATCTTATTAATCATTATGATTATCGTAATAACCATAATCATCGTAATAACCATAATGATCTTAATGATGATCATAATATTCATCATAATTATACCAAGATCCATAATAATCATAGTAACCATAATAATAAACATAATAAGCTTTGAAATAATCATAATAACCGTTATACTAGCCATACTAACCATAATAATCATAATAACCATAATAATCATAATAATTATAATAATAACCATAATAAGCCTGGAAATAATCATAATAAGCATTATACTAGCCATAATAATCAAAATAATCATAATAACTATAATAATCATAGTAGTCATAATAATAACCATAATAAACTTGGAAATAATCATATTTACCATTATAATAGCAAGAATAACCATAAAAATCATAATAGCCATAATAATCTGAATGTTGATCATAATAATCATACTAACAGCCATAATAATCATAGTGATCATCATAATAACTACAATAATCATAATAATCGTAATTGTAATGTTAATAAGCATAGCAATAATCACAATAATCATAGTAACCATAATAATCTTAATGATGATCATAATATCCATGATAATTATACCAAGATCCGTAATAATCATAATAATCAGAATAATAACCATAATGGGTTCGGAAATAATCAGAATATACATTATACTAGCCTTATCAACCATAATAGTCATAATAGCCATAATAATCATAATAGTCGTAATAATAACAATAATGAACTTGGAAATAATCGTAATAATCATTACAATAGTCATAATAGTCATAAAAATCTCAATAGCCATAATAATCAGAATGGTGATCATAATAATCATACTAACAACCATAATGATCATAGTAATCATCATAATAAACAGAATAGTCATGGAAATAATCATAATAATCACTATTATTAACGTAATAACCATAATGACCTTAATGATGACCATAATATTCATCATAATTATACCTAGACATATAATAATCAGAGTAATCATAATAATGAGCATAATAAGCTTTGAAATAATCATAATGACCTTTATACTAGCCATAATAACAATAATAATCATAATAACTAGAATAATCATAATAGTCACAATAATCGCAATAACCATAATGATCTTAATGATGATCATGATATTCATCATAATTATACCAAGATCCATAATAATCATAGTAACCACAATAATAAACATAATAAGCTTTGAAATAATCATAATAACTGTTATACTAGCCATAGTAGCCATAATAATCATAATAACCATAATAATCATAATAATTATAATAATAACCATAATAAGCTTGGAAATAATCATAATAAGCCATATACTAGCCATAATAATCATAATAATCGTAATAACTATAATAATAATAATAGTCATAATAATAACCATAATAAACTTGGAAATAATCATATTTATCATTATAATAGCAATAATAACCATAAAGATCATAATAGCCTTAATAATCTGTTATGTTGATTTTAATAATCATACTAACAATCATAATAATCATAGTGATCATCATAATAACTACAATAATCGTAATAATCGTAATTGTAATGTTAATAAGCATAGCAATAATCACAATAATCATAGTAACCATAATAATCTTAATGATGATCATAATATCCATGATAATTATACCAAGATCCGTAATAATCATAATAATCATAACAATAACCATAATGGGTTCGGAAATAATCACAATATACATTATACTAGCCATATCAACCATTATAGTCATAATAGCCATAATAATCATAATAGTCATAATAATAACAATAATGAACTTGGAAATAATCGTAATAATCATTATAATAGTCATAATAGCCATAAAAATCACAATAGCTATAATAATCAGAATGGTGATCATAATAATCATACTAACAAGCGTAATGACCATAGTGATCTTCATAATAACTACAATAATCATAATAATCGTAATCGGAATGTTAATAAGCTTAGCAATAATCACAATAATCATAGTAACCGTAATAATCTTAATGATGATCATAATATTCATGATAATTACATCAGGATCCGTAATAATTATAATAATCATTATAATAACCATAACAGGTTCGTAAATAATCATAATATACATTATACTACCCCTAACAACTATAATAGTCATAATAGCCATAATAATCATAATAGTCGTAATAATAGCAATAATGAACTTGGAAATAATCGTAATAATCATTATAATAGCCATAATAGCATTAAAAATCACAATAGCCATAATAATCTGAATGGTGGTCACAATATTCATACTAACAGCCATAAAGAACATAGTAATCATCATAATAAACAGAATACTCATGGAAATAATCTTAATAATCATTATGATTATCGTAATAACCATAATCATCGTAATAACCATAATGATCTTAATGATGACCATAATATTCATCATAATTATACCAAGATCCATAATAATCATAGTAACCATAATAATAAACATAATAAGCTTTGAAATAATCATAATGACCGTTATACTAGCCATACTAACCATAATAATCATAATAACCATAATAATCATAATAATTATAATAATAACCATAATAAGCCTGGAAATAATCATAATAAGCATTATACTAGCCATAATAATCAAAATAATCATAATAACTATAATAATCATAGTAGTCATAATAATAACCATAATAAACTTGGAAATAATCATATTTACCATTATAATAGCAAGAATAACCATAAAAATCATAATAGCCATAATAATCTGAATGTTGATCATAATAATCATACTAACAGCCATAATAATCATAGTGATCATCATAATAACTACAATAATCATAATAATCGTAATTGTAATGTTAATAAGCATAGCAATAATCACAATAATCATAGTAACCATAATAATCTTAATGATGATCATAATATCCATGATAATTATACCAAGATCCGTAATAATCATAATAATCAGAATAATAACCATAATGGGTTCGGAAATAATCAGAATATACATTATACTAGCCTTATCAACCATAATAGTCATAATAGCCATAATAATCATAATAGTCGTAATAATAACAATAATGAACTTGGAAATAATCGTAATAATCATTACAATAGTCATAATAGTCATAAAAATCTCAATAGCCATAATAATCAGAATGGTGATCATAATAATCATACTAACAACCATAATGATCATAGTAATCATCATAATAAACAGAATAGTCATGGAAATAATCATAATAATCACTATTATTAACGTAATAACCATAATGACCTTAATGATGACCATAATATTCATCATAATTATACCTAGACATATAATAATCAGAGTAATCATAATAATGAGCATAATAAGCTTTGAAATAATCATAATGACCTTTATACTAGCCATAATAACAATAATAATCATAATAACTAGAATAATCATAATAGTCACAATAATCGCAATAACCATAATGATCTTAATGATGATCATGATATTCATCATAATTATACCAAGATCCATAATAATCATAGTAACCACAATAATAAACATAATAAGCTTTGAAATAATCATAATAACTGTTATACTAGCCATAGTAGCCATAATAATCATAATAACCATAATAATCATAATAATTATAATAATAACCATAATAAGCTTGGAAATAATCATAATAAGCCATATACTAGCCATAATAATCATAATAATCGTAATAACTATAATAATAATAATAGTCATAATAATAACCATAATAAACTTGGAAATAATCATATTTATCATTATAATAGCAATAATAACCATAAAGATCATAATAGCCTTAATAATCTGTTATGTTGATTTTAATAATCATACTAACAATCATAATAATCATAGTGATCATCATAATAACTACAATAATCGTAATAATCGTAATTGTAATGTTAATAAGCATAGCAATAATCACAATAATCATAGTAACCATAATAATCTTAATGATGATCATAATATCCATGATAATTATACCAAGATCCGTAATAATCATAATAATCATAACAATAACCATAATGGGTTCGGAAATAATCACAATATACATTATACTAGCCATATCAACCATTATAGTCATAATAGCCATAATAATCATAATAGTCATAATAATAACAATAATGAACTTGGAAATAATCGTAATAATCATTATAATAGTCATAATAGCCATAAAAATCACAATAGCTATAATAATCAGAATGGTGATCATAATAATCATACTAACAAGCGTAATGACCATAGTGATCTTCATAATAACTACAATAATCATAATAATCGTAATCGGAATGTTAATAAGCTTAGCAATAATCACAATAATCATAGTAACCGTAATAATCTTAATGATGATCATAATATTCATGATAATTACATCAGGATCCGTAATAATTATAATAATCATTATAATAACCATAACAGGTTCGTAAATAATCGTAATATACATTATACTACCCCTAACAACTATAATAGTCATAATAGCCATAATAATCATAATAGTCGTAATAATAGCAATAATGAACTTGGAAATAATCGTAATAATCATTATAATAGCCATAATAGCATTAAAAATCACAATAGCCATAATAATCTGAATGGTGGTCACAATATTCATACTAACAGCCATAAAGAACATAGTAATCATCATAATAAACAGAATACTCATGGAAATAATCTTAATAATCATTATGATTATCGTAATAACCATAATCATCGTAATAACCATAATGATCTTAATGATGACCATAATATTCATCATAATTATACCAAGATCCATAATAATCATAGTAACCATAATAATAAACATAATAAGCTTTGAAATAATCATAATGACCGTTATACTAGCCATACTAACCATAATAATCATAATAACCATAATAATCATAATAATTATAATAATAACCATAATAAGCCTGGAAATAATCATAATAAGCATTATACTAGCCATAATAATCAAAATAATCATAATAACTATAATAATCATAGTAGTCATAATAATAACCATAATAAACTTGGAAATAATCATATTTACCATTATAATAGCAAGAATAACCATAAAAATCATAATAGCCATAATAATCTGAATGTTGATCATAATAATCATACTAACAGCCATAATAATCATAGTGATCATCATAATAACTACAATAATCATAATAATCGTAATTGTAATGTTAATAAGCATAGCAATAATCACAATAATCATAGTAACCATAATAATCTTAATGATGATCATAATATCCATGATAATTATACCAAGATCCGTAATAATCATAATAATCAGAATAATAACCATAATGGGTTCGGAAATAATCAGAATATACATTATACTAGCCTTATCAACCATAATAGTCATAATAGCCATAATAATCATAATAGTCGTAATAATAACAATAATGAACTTGGAAATAATCGTAATAATCATTACAATAGTCATAATAGTCATAAAAATCTCAATAGCCATAATAATCAGAATGGTGATCATAATAATCGTACTAACAACCATAATGATCATAGTAATCATCATAATAAACAGAATAGTCATGGAAATAATCATAATAATCACTATTATTAACGTAATAACCATAATGACCTTAATGATGACCATAATATTCATCATAATTATACCTAGACATATAATAATCAGAGTAATCATAATAATGAGCATAATAAGCTTTGAAATAATCATAATGACCTTTATACTAGCCATAATAACAATAATAATCATAATAACTAGAATAATCATAATAGTCACAATAATCGCAATAACCATAATGATCTTAATGATGATCATGATATTCATCATAATTATACCAAGATCCATAATAATCATAGTAACCACAATAATAAACATAATAAGCTTTGAAATAATCATAATAACTGTTATACTAGCCATAGTAGCCATAATAATCATAATAACCATAATAATCATAATAATTATAATAATAACCATAATAAGCTTGGAAATAATCATAATAAGCCATATACTAGCCATAATAATCATAATAATCGTAATAACTATAATAATAATAATAGTCATAATAATAACCATAATAAACTTGGAAATAATCATATTTATCATTATAATAGCAATAATAACCATAAAGATCATAATAGCCTTAATAATCTGTTATGTTGATTTTAATAATCATACTAACAATCATAATAATCATAGTGATCATCATAATAACTACAATAATCGTAATAATCGTAATTGTAATGTTAATAAGCATAGCAATAATCACAATAATCATAGTAACCATAATAATCTTAATGATGATCATAATATCCATGATAATTATACCAAGATCCGTAATAATCATAATAATCATAACAATAACCATAATGGGTTCGGAAATAATCACAATATACATTATACTAGCCATATCAACCATTATAGTCATAATAGCCATAATAATCATAATAGTCATAATAATAACAATAATGAACTTGGAAATAATCGTAATAATCATTATAATAGTCATAATAGCCATAAAAATCACAATAGCTATAATAATCAGAATGGTGATCATAATAATCATACTAACAAGCGTAATGACCATAGTGATCTTCATAATAACTACAATAATCATAATAATCGTAATCGGAATGTTAATAAGCTTAGCAATAATCACAATAATCATAGTAACCGTAATAATCTTAATGATGATCATAATATTCATGATAATTACATCAGGATCCGTAATAATTATAATAATCATTATAATAACCATAACAGGTTCGTAAATAATCATAATATACATTATACTACCCCTAACAACTATAATAGTCATAATAGCCATAATAATCATAATAGTCGTAATAATAACAATAATGAACTTGGAAATAATCGTAATAATCATTATAATAGCCATAATAGCATTAAAAATCACAATAGCCATAATAATCTGAATGGTGGTCACAATATTCATACTAACAACCATAAAGAACATAGTAATCATCATAATAAACAGAATAGTCATGGAAATAATCTTAATAATCATTATGATTATCGTAATAACCATAATCATCGTAATAACCACAATGATCTTAATGATGACCATAATATTCATCATAATTATACCAAGATCCATAATAATCTAAGTAACCATAATAATAAACATAATAAGCTTTGAAATAATCATAATAACCGTTATACTAGCCATAGTAACCATAATAATCATAATAAATATAATAATCATAATAGTCATAATAAGAACCGCAATAAGCTTGGAAATAATCATATTTATCATTATAATAGCAATAATAACCATAAAAATCATAATACCCATAATAATCTGAATGTTGATCCCAATAATCATACTAACAACCATAATTATCATAGTGATCATCATAATAACTACAATAATCATAATAATCGTAATTGTAATGTTAATAAGCATAGCAATAATCACAATAATCATAGTAACCATAATAATCTTAATGATGATCATAATATCCATGATAGTTATACCAAGATCCTTAATAATCATAATAATCATAATAATAACCCTAATGTGTTCGGAAATAATCATAATACACATAATACTAGACATAACAACCATAATAGTCATAATAGACATAATAATCATAATAGTCGTTATAATAACAATAATGAACTTGGAAATAATCGTAATAATCATTATAATAGTCACAATAGCCATAAAAATCACAATAGCCATAATAATCAGAATGGTGATCATAATAATCATACTAACAACCATAATGATCATAGTAATCATCATAATAAACAGAATAGTCATGGAAATAATCTTAATAACCATTATTATTAACGCAATAACCATAATCATCGTAATAACCAAAATGATCTTAATGATGACCATAATATTCATCATAATCATACCTAGACATATAATAATCAGAGTAATCATAATAATAAACATAATAAGCTTTGAAATAATCATAATAACCTTTATACTAGCCATAATAACCATAATAATCATAATAACTAGAATAATAATAATAGTCATAATAATCGCAATAACCATAATGATCTTAATGATGATCATGATATTCATCATAATTATACCAAGATCCATAATAATCATAGTAACCATAATAATAAACATAATAATCTTTGAAATAATCATAATAACTGTTATACTAGCCATAGTAACCATAATAATCATAATAACCATAATAATCATAATAATTATAATAATAATCATAATAAGCCTGGAAATAATCATAATAAGCATTATACTAGCCATAATAATCATAATAATCATAATAACTATAATAATCATAGTAGTCATAATAATAACCATAATAAACTTGGAAATAATCATATTTATCATTATAATAGCAAGAATAACCATAAAAATCATAATAGCCATAGTAATCTGAATGTTGATCATAATAATCAGACTAACTGCCATAATCATCATAGTGATCATCATAATAACTACTATAATCATAATAATCGTAATTGTAATGTTAATAAGCATAGCAATAATCACAATAATCATAGAAACCATAATAATCTTAATGATGATCATAATATCCATGATAATTATACCAAGATCCGTAATAATCATAATAATCATAGCAATAACCATAACAGGTTCGTAAATAATCATAATATACATTATACTACCCCTAACAACTATAATAGTCATAATAGCCATAATAATCATAATAGTCGTAATAATAACAATAATGAACTTGGAAATAATCGTAATAATCATTATAATAGCCATAATAGCATTAAAAATCACAATAGCCATAATAATCTGAATGGTGGTCACAATATTCATACTAACAGCCATAATGATCATAGTAATCATCATAATAAACAGAATAGTCATGGAAATAATCATAATAATCACTATTATTAACGTAATAACCATAATGACCTTAATGATGACCATAATATTCATCATAATTATACCTAGACATATAATAATCAGAGTAATCATAATAATGAGCATAATAAGCTTTGAAATAATCATAATGACCGTTATACTAGCCATACTAACCATAATAATCATAATAACCATAATAATCATAATAATTATAATAATAACCATAATAAGCCTGGAAATAATCATAATAAGCATTATACTAGCCATAATAATCAAAATAATCATAATAACTATAATAATCATAGTAGTCATAATAATAACCATAATAAACTTGGAAATAATCATATTTACCATTATAATAGCAAGAATAACCATAAAAATCATAATAGCCATAATAATCTGAATGTTGATCATAATAATCATACTAACAGCCATAATAATCATAGTGATCATCATAATAACTACAATAATCATAATAATCGTAATTGTAATGTTAATAAGCATAGCAATAATCACAATAATCATAGTAACCATAATAATCTTAATGATGATCATAATATCCATGATAATTATACCAAGATCCGTAATAATCATAATAATCAGAATAATAACCATAATGGGTTCGGAAATAATCAGAATATACATTATACTAGCCTTATCAACCATAATAGTCATAATAGCCATAATAATCATAATAGTCGTAATAATAACAATAATGAACTTGGAAATAATCGTAATAATCATTACAATAGTCATAATAGTCATAAAAATCTCAATAGCCATAATAATCAGAATGGTGATCATAATAATCATACTAACAACCATAATGATCATAGTAATCATCATAATAAACAGAATAGTCATGGAAATAATCATAATAATCACTATTATTAACGTAATAACCATAATGACCTTAATGATGACCATAATATTCATCATAATTATACCTAGACATATAATAATCAGAGTAATCATAATAATGAGCATAATAAGCTTTGAAATAATCATAATGACCTTTATACTAGCCATAATAACAATAATAATCATAATAACTAGAATAATCATAATAGTCACAATAATCGCAATAACCATAATGATCTTAATGATGATCATGATATTCATCATAATTATACCAAGATCCATAATAATCATAGTAACCACAATAATAAACATAATAAGCTTTGAAATAATCATAATAACTGTTATACTAGCCATAGTAGCCATAATAATCATAATAACCATAATAATCATAATAATTATAATAATAACCATAATAAGCTTGGAAATAATCATAATAAGCATTATACTAGCCATAATAATCATAATAATCGTAATAACTATAATAATAATAATAGTCATAATAATAACCATAATAAACTTGGAAATAATCATATTTATCATTATAATAGCAATAATAACCATAAAGATCATAATAGCCTTAATAATCTGTTATGTTGATTTTAATAATCATACTAACAATCATAATAATCATAGTGATCATCATAATAACTACAATAATCGTAATAATCGTAATTGTAATGTTAATAAGCATAGCAATAATCACAATAATCATAGTAACCATAATAATCTTAATGATGATCATAATATCCATGATAATTATACCAAGATCCGTAATAATCATAATAATCATAACAATAACCATAATGGGTTCGGAAATAATCACAATATACATTATACTAGCCATATCAACCATTATAGTCATAATAGCCATAATAATCATAATAGTCATAATAATAACAATAATGAACTTGGAAATAATCGTAATAATCATTATAATAGTCATAATAGCCATAAAAATCACAATAGCTATAATAATCAGAATGGTGATCATAATAATCATACTAACAAGCGTAATGACCATAGTGATCTTCATAATAACTACAATAATCATAATAATCGTAATCGGAATGTTAATAAGCTTAGCAATAATCACAATAATCATAGTAACCGTAATAATCTTAATGATGATCATAATATTCATGATAATTACATCAGGATCCGTAATAATTATAATAATCATTATAATAACCATAACAGGTTCGTAAATAATCATAATATACATTATACTACCCCTAACAACTATAATAGTCATAATAGCCATAATAATCATAATAGTCGTAATAATAACAATAATGAACTTGGAAATAATCGTAATAATCATTATAATAGCCATAATAGCATTAAAAATCACAATAGCCATAATAATCTGAATGGTGGTCACAATATTCATACTAACAACCATAAAGAACATAGTAATCATCATAATAAACAGAATAGTCATGGAAATAATCTTAATAATCATTATGATTATCGTAATAACCATAATCATCGTAATAACCACAATGATCTTAATGATGACCATAATATTCATCATAATTATACCAAGATCCATAATAATCTAAGTAACCATAATAATAAACATAATAAGCTTTGAAATAATCATAATAACCGTTATACTAGCCATAGTAACCATAATAATCATAATAAATATAATAATCATAATAGTCATAATAAGAACCGTAATAAGCTTGGAAATAATCATATTTATCATTATAATAGCAATAATAACCATAAAAATCATAATACCCATAATAATCTGAATGTTGATCCCAATAATCATACTAACAACCATAATAATCATAGTGATCATCATAATAACTACAATAATCATAATAATCGTAATTGTAATGTTAATAAGCATAGCAATAATCACAATAATCATAGTAACCATAATAATAATAATGATGATCATAATATCCATGATAGTTATACCAAGATCCGTAATAATCATAATAATCATAATAATAACCCTAATGTGTTCGGAAATAATCATAATACACATAATACTAGACATAACAACCATAATAGTCATAATAGACATAATAATCATAATAGTCGTTATAATAACAATAATGAACTTGGAAATAATCGTAATAATCATTATAATAGTCACAATAGCCATAAAAATCACAATAGCCATAATAATCAGAATGGTGATCATAATAATCATACTAACAACCATAATGATCATAGTAATCATCATAATAAACAGAATAGTCATGGAAATAATCTTAATAACCATTATTATTAACGCAATAACCATAATCATCGTAATAACCAAAATGATCTTAATGATGACCATAATATTCATCATAATCATACCTAGACATATAATAATCAGAGTAATCATAATAATAAACATAATAAGCTTTGAAATAATCATAATAACCTTTATACTAGCCATAATAACCATAATAATCATAAGAACTAGAATAATAATAATAGTCATAATAATCGCAATAACCATAATGATCTTAATGATGATCATGATATTCATCATAATTATACCAAGATCCATAATAATCATAGTAACCATAATAATAAACATAATAATCTTTGAAATAATCATAATAACTGTTATACTAGCCATAGTAACCATAATAATCATAATAACCATAATAATCATAATAATTATAATAATAATCATAATAAGCCTGGAAATAATCATAATAAGCATTATAATAGCCATAATAATCATAATAATCATAATAACTATAATAATCATAGTAGTCATAATAATAACCATAATAAACTTGGAAATAATCATATTTATCATTATAATAGCAAGAATAACCATAAAAATCATAATAGCCATAGTAATCTGAATGTTGATCATAATAATCAGACTAACTGCCATAATCATCATAGTGATCATCATAATAACTACTATAATCATAATAATCGTAATTGTAATGTTAATAAGCATAGCAATAATCACAATAATCATAGAAACCATAATAATCTTAATGATCATAATATCCATGATAATTATACCAAGATCCGTAATAATCATAATAATCATAGCAATAACCATAACAGGTTCGTAAATAATCATAATATACATTATACTACCCCTAACAACTATAATAGTCATAATAGCCATAATAATCATAATAGTCGTAATAATAACAATAATGAACTTGGAAATAATCGTAATAATCATTATAATAGCCATAATAGCATTAAAAATCACAATAGCCATAATAATCTGAATGGTGGTCACAATATTCATACTAACAGCCATAAAGAACATAGTAATCATCATAATAAACAGAATACTCATGGAAATAATCTTAATAATCATTATGATTATCGTAATAACCATAATCATCGTAATAACCATAATGATCTTAATGATGACCATAATATTCATCATAATTATACCAAGATCCATAATAATCATAGTAACCATAATAATAAACATAATAAGCTTTGAAATAATCATAATAACCGTTATACTAGCCATACTATCCATAATAATCATAATAACCATAATAATCATAATAATTATAATAATAACCATAATAAGCCTGGAAATAATCATAATAAGCATTATACTAGCCATAATAATCAAAATAATCATAATAACTATAATAATCATAGTAGTCATAATAATAACCATAATAAACTTGGAAATAATCATATTTACCATTATAATAGCAAGAATAACCATAAAAATCATAATAGCCATAATAATCTGAATGTTGATCATAATAATCATACTAACAGCCATAATAATCATAGTGATCATCATAATAACTACAATAATCATAATAATCGTAATTGTAATGTTAATAAGCATAGCAATAATCACAATAATCATAGTAACCATAATAATCTTAATGATGATCATAATATCCATGATAATTATACCAAGATCCGTAATAATCATAATAATCAGAATAATAACCATAATGGGTTCGGAAATAATCAGAATATACATTATACTAGCCTTATCAACCATAATAGTCATAATAGCCATAATAATCATAATAGTCGTAATAATAACAATAATGAACTTGGAAATAATCGTAATAATCATTACAATAGTCATAATAGTCATAAAAATCTCAATAGCCATAATAATCAGAATGGTGATCATAATAATCATACTAACAACCATAATGATCATAGTAATCATCATAATAAACAGAATAGTCATGGAAATAATCATAATAATCACTATTATTAACGTAATAACCATAATGACCTTAATGATGACCATAATATTCATCATAATTATACCTAGACATATAATAATCAGAGTAATCATAATAATGAGCATAATAAGCTTTGAAATAATCATAATGACCTTTATACTAGCCATAATAACAATAATAATCATAATAACTAGAATAATCATAATAGTCACAATAATCGCAATAACCATAATGATCTTAATGATGATCATGATATTCATCATAATTATACCAAGATCCATAATAATCATAGTAACCACAATAATAAACATAATAAGCTTTGAAATAATCATAATAACTGTTATACTAGCCATAGTAGCCATAATAATCATAATAACCATAATAATCATAATAATTATAATAATAACCATAATAAGCTTGGAAATAATCATAATAAGCATTATACTAGCCATAATAATCATAATAATCGTAATAACTATAATAATAATAATAGTCATAATAATAACCATAATAAACTTGGAAATAATCATATTTATCATTATAATAGCAATAATAACCATAAAGATCATAATAGCCTTAATAATCTGTTATGTTGATTTTAATAATCATACTAACAATCATAATAATCATAGTGATCATCATAATAACTACAATAATCGTAATAATCGTAATTGTAATGTTAATAAGCATAGCAATAATCACAATAATCATAGTAACCATAATAATCTTAATGATGATCATAATATCCATGATAATTATACCAAGATCCGTAATAATCATAATAATCATAACAATAACCATAATGGGTTCGGAAATAATCACAATATACATTATACTAGCCATATCAACCATTATAGTCATAATAGCCATAATAATCATAATAGTCATAATAATAACAATAATGAACTTGGAAATAATCGTAATAATCATTATAATAGTCATAATAGCCATAAAAATCACAATAGCTATAATAATCAGAATGGTGATCATAATAATCATACTAACAAGCGTAATGACCATAGTGATCTTCATAATAACTACAATAATCATAATAATCGTAATCGGAATGTTAATAAGCTTAGCAATAATCACAATAATCATAGTAACCGTAATAATCTTAATGATGATCATAATATTCATGATAATTACATCAGGATCCGTAATAATTATAATAATCATTATAATAACCATAACAGGTTCGTAAATAATCATAATATACATTATACTACCCCTAACAACTATAATAGTCATAATAGCCATAATAATCATAATAGTCGTAATAATAACAATAATGAACTTGGAAATAATCGTAATAATCATTATAATAGCCATAATAGCATTAAAAATCACAATAGCCATAATAATCTGAAAGGTGGTCACAATATTCATACTAACAACCATAAAGAACATAGTAATCATCATAATAAACGGAATAGTCATGGAAATAATCTTAATAATCATTATGATTATCGTAATAACCATAATCATCGTAATAACCACAATGATCTTAATGATGACCATAATATTCATCATAATTATACCAAGATCCATAATAATCTAAGTAACCATAATAATAAACATAATAAGCTTTGAAATAACCATAATAACCGTTATACTAGCCATAGTAACCATAATAATCATAATAAATATAATAATCATAATAGTCATAATAAGAACCGTAATAAACTTGGAAATAATCATATTTATCATTATAATAGCAATAATAACCATAAAAATCATAATAGCCATAATAATCTGAATGTTGATCCCAATAATCATACTAACAACCATAATAATCATAGTGATCATCATAATAACTACAATAATCATAATAATCGTGAATGTAATGTTAATAAGCATAGCAATAATCACAATAATCATAGTAACCATAATAATCTTAATGATGATCATAATATCCATGATAGTTATACCAAGATCCGTAATACTCATAATAATCATAATAATAACCCTAATGTGTTCGGAAATAATCATAATACACATAATACTAGCCATAACAACCATAATAGTCATAATAGACATAATAATCATAATAGTCGTTATAATAACAATAATGAACTTGGAAATAATCGTAATAATCATTATAATAGTCACAATAGTCATAAAAATCACAATAGCCATAATAATCTGAATGTTGATCATAATAATCATACTAACAGCCATAATCATCATAGTGATCATCATAATAACTACAATAATCATAATAATCGTAATTGTAATGTTAATA
The DNA here is from genome assembly GCF_051401765.1 of Calliopsis andreniformis. Taxonomy (NCBI): domain Eukaryota; kingdom Metazoa; phylum Arthropoda; class Insecta; order Hymenoptera; family Andrenidae; genus Calliopsis; species Calliopsis andreniformis. The sequence goes on along the minus strand of NW_027480755.1, from coordinate 42,158 downwards.
AGCATAGCAATAATCACAATAATCATAGAAACCATAATAATCTTAATGATGATCATAATATCCATGATAATTATACCAAGATCCGTAATAATCATAATAATCATTATAATAACCATAACAGGTTCGTAAATAATCATAATATACATTATACTACCCCTAACAACTATAATAGTCATAATAGCCATAATAATCATAATAGTCGTAGTAATAACAATAATGAACTTGGAAATAATCGTAATAATCATTATAATAGCCATAATAGCATTAAAAATCACAATAGCCATAATAATCTGAATGGTGGTCACAATATTCATACTAACAACCATAAAGAACATAGTAATCATCATAATAAACAGAATAGTCATGGAAATAATCTTAATAATCATTATGATTATCGTAATAACCATAATCATCGTAATAACCACAATGATCTTAATGATGACCATAATATTCATCATAATTATACCAAGATCCATAATAATCTAAGTAACCATAATAATAAACATAATAAGCTTTGAAATAATCATAATAACCGTTATACTAGCCATAGTAACCATAATAATCATAATAAATATAATAATCATAATAGTCATAATAAGAACCGTAATAAGCTTGGAAATAATCATATTTATCATTATAATAGCAATAATAACCATAAAAATCATAATACCCATAATAATCTGAATGTTGATCCCAATAATCATACTAACAACCATAATAATCATAGTGATCATCATAATAACTACAATAATCATAATAATCGTAATTGTAATGTTAATAAGCATAGCAATAATCACAATAATCATAGTAACCATAATAATCTTAATGATGATCATAATATCCATGATAGTTATACCAAGATCCGTAATAATCATAATAATCATAATAATAACCCTAATGTGTTCGGAAATAATCATAATACACATAATACTAGACATAACAACCATAATAGTCATAATAGACATAATAATCATAATAGTCGTTATAATAACAATAATGAACTTGGAAATAATCGTAATAATCATTATAATAGTCACAATAGTCATAAAAATCACAATAGCCATAATAATCAGAATGGTGATCATAATAATCATACTAACAACCATAATGATCATAGTAATCATCATAATAAACAGAATAGTCATGGAAATAATCTTAATAACCATTATTATTAAGGCAATAACCATAATCATCGTAATAACCAAAATGATCTTAATGATGACCATAATATTCATCATAATCATACCTAGACATATAATAATCAGAGTAATCATAATAATAAACATAATAAGCTTTGAAATAATCATAATAACCTTTATACTAGCCATAATAACCATAATAATCATAATAACTAGAATAATAATAATAGTCATAATAATCGCAATAACCATAATGATCTTAATGATGATCATGATATTCATCATAATTATACCAAGATCCATAATAATCATAGTAACCATAATAATAAACATAATAATCTTTGAAATAATCATAATAACTGTTATACTAGCCATAGTAACCATAATAATCATAATAACCATAATAATCATAATAATTATAATAATAATCATAATAAGCCTGGAAATAATCATAATAAGCATTATACTAGCCATAATAATCATAATAATCATAATAACTATAATAATCATAGTAGTCATAATAATAACCATAATAAACTTGGAAATAATCATATTTATCATTATAATAGCAAGAATAACCATAAAAATCATAATAGCCATAGTAATCTGAATGTTGATCATAATAATCAGACTAACTGCCATAATCATCATAGTGATCATCATAATAACTACTATAATCATAATAATCGTAATTGTAATGTTAATAAGCATAGCAATAATCACAATAATCATAGAAACCATAATAATCTTAATGATGATCATAATATCCATGATAATTATACCAAGATCCGTAATAATCATAATAATCATAGCAATAACCATAACAGGTTCGTAAATAATCATAATATACATTATACTACCCCTAACAACTATAATAGTCATAATAGCCATAATAATCATAATAGTCGTAATAATAACAATAATGAACTTGGAAATAATCGTAATAATCATTATAATAGCCATAATAGCATTAAAAATCACAATAGCCATAATAATCTGAATGGTGGTCACAATATTCATACTAACAGCCATAAAGAACATAGTAATCATCATAATAAACAGAATACTCATGGAAATAATCTTAATAATCATTATGATTATCGTAATAACCATAATCATCGTAATAACCATAATGATCTTAATGATGACCATAATATTCATCATAATTATACCAAGATCCATAATAATCATAGTAACCATAATAATAAACATAATAAGCTTTGAAATAATCATAATAACCGTTATACTAGCCATACTAACCATAATAATCATAATAACCATAATAATCATAATAATTATAATAATAACCATAATAAGCCTGGAAATAATCATAATAAGCATTATACTAGCCATAATAATCAAAATAATCATAATAACTATAATAATCATAGTAGTCATAATAATAACCATAATAAACTTGGAAATAATCATATTTACCATTATAATAGCAAGAATAACCATAAAAATCATAATAGCCATAATAATCTGAATGTTGATCATAATAATCATACTAACAGCCATAATAATCATAGTGATCATCATAATAACTACAATAATCATAATAATCGTAATTGTAATGTTAATAAGCATAGCAATAATCACAATAATCATAGTAACCATAATAATCTTAATGATGACCATAATATCCATGATAATTATACCAAAATCCGTAATAATCATAATAATCATAATAATAACCATAATGGGTTCGGAAATAATCATAATATACATTATACTAGCCATATCAACCATAATAGTCAAAATAGACATAATAATCATAATAGTCGTAATAATAACAATAATGAACTTGGAAATAACCGTAATAATAATTACAATAGTCATAATAGCCATAAAAATCACAATAGCCATAATAATCAGAATGGTGCTCATAATAATAATACTAACATCCATAATGATCATAGTAATCATCATAATAGACAGAATAGTCATGGAAATAATCATAATAATCACTATTATTGACGTAATAACCATAATGACCTTAATGATGACCATAATATTCATCATAATTATACCTAGACATATAATAATCAGAGTAATCATAATAATGAGCATAATAAGCTTTGAAATAATCATAATGACCTTTATACTAGCCATAATAACAATAATAATCATAATAACTAGAATAATCATAATAGTCACAATAATCGCAATAACCATAATGATCTTAATGATGATCATGATATTCATCATAATTATACCAAGATCCATAATAATCATAGTAACCACAATAATAAACATAATAAGCTTTGAAATAATCATAATAACTGTTATACTAGCCATAGTAGCCATAATAATCATAATAATTATAATAATAACCATAATAAGCTTGGAAATAATCATAATAAGCATTATACTAGCCATAATAATCATAATAATCGTAATAACTATAATAATAATAATAGTCATAATAATAACCATAATAAACTTGGAAATAATCATATTTATCATTATAATAGCAATAATAACCATAAAGATCATAATAGCCTTAATAATCTGTTATGTTGATTTTAATAATCATACTAACAATCATAATAATCATAGTGATCATCATAATAACTACAATAATCGTAATAATCGTAATTGTAATGTTAATAAGCATAGCAATAATCACAATAATCATAGTAACCATAATAATCTTAATGATGATCATAATATCCATGATAATTATACCAAGATCCGTAATAATCATAATAATCATAACAATAACCATAATGGGTTCGGAAATAATCACAATATACATTATACTAGCCATATCAACCATTATAGTCATAATAGCCATAATAATCATAATAGTCATAATAATAACAATAATGAACTTGGAAATAATCGTAATAATCATTATAATAGTCATAATAGCCATAAAAATCACAATAGCTATAATAATCAGAATGGTGATCATAATAATCATACTAACAAGCGTAATGACCATAGTGATCTTCATAATAACTACAATAATCATAATAATCGTAATCGGAATGTTAATAAGCTTAGCAATAATCACAATAATCATAGTAACCGTAATAATCTTAATGATGATCATAATATTCATGATAATTACATCAGGATCCGTAATAATTATAATAATCATTATAATAACCATAACAGGTTCGTAAATAATCATAATATACATTATACTACCCCTAACAACTATAATAGTCATAATAGCCATAATAATCATAATAGTCGTAATAATAACAATAATGAACTTGGAAATAATCGTAATAATCATTATAATAGCCATAATAGCATTAAAAATCACAATAGCCATAATAATCTGAATGGTGGTCACAATATTCATACTAACAACCATAAAGAACATAGTAATCATCATAATAAACAGAATAGTCATGGAAATAATCTTAATAATCATTATGATTATCGTAATAACCATAATCATCGTAATAACCACAATGATCTTAATGATGACCATAATATTCATCATAATTATACCAAGATCCATAATAATCTAAGTAACCATAATAATAAACATAATAAGCTTTGAAATAATCATAATAACCGTTATACTAGCCATAGTAACCATAATAATCATAATAAATATAATAATCATAATAGTCATAATAAGAACCGTAATAAGCTTGGAAATAATCATATTTATCATTATAATAGCAATAATAACCATAAAAATCATAATACCCATAATAATCTGAATGTTGATCCCAATAATCATACTAACAACCATAATAATCATAGTGATCATCATAATAACTACAATAATCATAATAATCGTAATTGTAATGTTAATAAGCATAGCAATAATCACAATAATCATAGTAACCATAATAATCTTAATGATGATCATAATATCCATGATAGTTATACCAAGATCCGTAATAATCATAATAATCATAATAATAACCCTAATGTGTTCGGAAATAATCATAATACACATAATACTAGACATAACAACCATAATAGTCATAATAGACATAATAATCATAATAGTCGTTATAATAACAATAATGAACTTGGAAATAATCGTAATGATCATTATAATAGTCACAATAGTCATAAAAATCACAATAGCCATAATAATCAGAATGGTGATCATAATAATCATACTAACAACCATAATGATCATAGTAATCATCATAATAAACAGAATAGTCATGGAAATAATCTTAATAACCATTATTATTAACGCAATAACCATAATCATCGTAATAACCAAAATGATCTTAATGATGACCATAATATTCATCATAATCATACCTAGACATATAATAATCAGAGTAATCATAATAATAAACCTAATAAGCTTTGAAATAATCATAATAACCTTTATACTAGCCATAATAACCATAATAATCATAATAACTAGAATAATAATAATAGTCATAATAATCGCAATAACCATAATGATCTTAATGATGATCATGATATTCATCATAATTATACCAAGATCCATAATAATCATAGTAACCATAATAATAAACATAATAATCTTTGAAATAATCATAATAACTGTTATACTAGCCATAGTAACCATAATAATCATAATAACCATAATAATCATAATAATTATAATAATAATCATAATAAGCCTGGAAATAATCATAATAAGCATTATACTAGCCATAATAATCATAATAATCATAATAACTATAATAATCATAGTAGTCATAATAATAACCATAATAAACTTGGAAATAATCATATTTATCATTATAATAGCAAGAATAACCATAAAAATCATAATAGCCATAGTAATCTGAATGTTGATCATAATAATCAGACTAACTGCCATAATCATCATAGTGATCATCATAATAACTACTATAATCATAATAATCGTAATTGTAATGTTAATAAGCATAGCAATAATCACAATAATCATAGAAACCATAATAATCTTAATGATGATCATAATATCCATGATAATTATACCAAGATCCGTAATAATCATAATAATCATAGCAATAACCATAACAGGTTCGTAAATAATCATAATATACATTATACTACCCCTAACAACTATAATAGTCATAATAGCCATAATAATCATAATAGTCGTAATAATAACAATAATGAACTTGGAAATAATCGTAATAATCATTATAATAGCCATAATAGCATTAAAAATCACAATAGCCATAATAATCTGAATGGTGGTCACAATATTCATACTAACAGCCATAAAGAACATAGTAATCATCATAATAAACAGAATACTCATGGAAATAATCTTAATAATCATTATGATTATCGTTATAACCATAATCATCGTAATAACCATAATGATCTTAATGATGACCATAATATTCATCATAATTATACCAAGATCCATAATAATCATAGTAACCATAATAATAAACATAATAAGCTTTGAAATAATCATAATAACCGTTATACTAGCCATACTAACCATAATAATCATAATAACCATAATAATCATAATAATTATAATAATAACCATAATAAGCCTGGAAATAATCATAATAAGCATTATACTAGCCATAATAATCAAAATAATCATAATAACTATAATAATCATAGTAGTCATAATAATAACCATAATAAACTTGGAAATAATCATATTTACCATTATAATAGCAAGAATAACCATAAAAATCATAATAGCCATAATAATCTGAATGTTGATCATAATAATCATACTAACAGCCATAATAATCATAGTGATCATCATAATAACTACAATAATCATAATAATCGTAATTGTAATGTTAATAAGCATAGCAATAATCACAATAATCATAGTAACCATAATAATCTTAATGATGATCATAATATCCATGATAATTATACCAAGATCCGTAATAATCATAATAATCAGAATAATAACCATAATGGGTTCGGAAATAATCAGAATATACATTATACTAGCCTTATCAACCATAATAGTCATAATAGCCATAATAATCATAATAGTCGTAATAATAACAATAATGAACTTGGAAATAATCGTAATAATCATTACAATAGTCATAATAGTCATAAAAATCTCAATAGCCATAATAATCAGAATGGTGATCATAATAATCATACTAACAACCATAATGATCATAGTAATCATCATAATAAACAGAATAGTCATGGAAATAATCATAATAATCACTATTATTAACGTAATAACCATAATGACCTTAATGATGACCATAATATTCATCATAATTATACCTAGACATATAATAATCAGAGTAATCATAATAATGAGCATAATAAGCTTTGAAATAATCATAATGACCTTTATACTAGCCATAATAACAATAATAATCATAATAACTAGAATAATCATAATAGTCACAATAATCGCAATAACCATAATGATCTTAATGATGATCATGATATTCATCATAATTATACCAAGATCCATAATAATCATAGTAACCACAATAATAAACATAATAAGCTTTGAAATAATCATAATAACTGTTATACTAGCCATAGTAGCCATAATAATCATAATAACCATAATAATCATAATAATTATAATAATAACCATAATAAGCTTGGAAATAATCATAATAAGCATTATACTAGCCATAATAATCATAATAATCGTAATAACTATAATAATAATAATAGTCATAATAATAACCGTAATAAACTTGGAAATAATCATATTTATCATTATAATAGCAATAATAACCATAAAGATCATAATAGCCTTAATAATCTGTTATGTTGATTTTAATAATCATACTAACAATCATAATAATCATAGTGATCATCATAATAACTACAATAATCGTAATAATCGTAATTGTAATGTTAATAAGCATAGCAATAATCACAATAATCATAGTAACCATAATAATCTTAATGATGATCATAATATCCATGATAATTATACCAAGATCCGTAATAATCATAATAATCATAACAATAACCATAATGGGTTCGGAAATAATCACAATATACATTATACTAGCCATATCAACCATTATAGTCATAATAGCCATAATAATCATAATAGTCATAATAATAACAATAATGAACTTGGAAATAATCGTAATAATCATTATAATAGTCATAATAGCCATAAAAATCACAATAGCTATAATAATCAGAATGGTGATCATAATAATCATACTAACAAGCGTAATGACCATAGTGATCTTCATAATAACTACAATAATCATAATAATCGTAATCGGAATGTTAATAAGCTTAGCAATAATCACAATAATCATAGTAACCGTAATAATCTTAATGATGATCATAATATTCATGATAATTACATCAGGATCCGTAATAATTATAATAATCATTATAATAACCATAACAGGTTCGTAAATAATCATAATATACATTATACTACCCCTAACAACTATAATAGTCATAATAGCCATAATAATCATAATAGTCGTAATAATAACAATAATGAACTTGGAAATAATCGTAATAATCATTATAATAGCCATAATAGCATTAAAAATCACAATAGCCATAATAATCTGAATGGTGGTCACAATATTCATACTAACAACCATAAAGAACATAGTAATCATCATAATAAACAGAATAGTCATGGAAATAATCTTAATAATCATTATGATTATCGTAATAACCATAATCATCGTAATAACCACAATGATCTTAATGATGACCATAATATTCATCATAATTATACCAAGATCCATAATAATCTAAGTAACCATAATAATAAACATAATAAGCTTTGAAATAATCATAATAACCGTTATACTAGCCATAGTAACCATAATAATCATAATAAATATAATAATCATAATAGTCATAATAAGAACCGTAATAAGCTTGGAAATAATCATATTTATCATTATAATAGCAATAATAACCATAAAAATCATAATACCCATAATAATCTGAATGTTGATCCCAATAATCATACTAACAACCATAATAATCATAGTGATCATCATAATAACTACAATAATCATAATAATCGTAATTGTAATGTTAATAAGCATAGCAATAATCACAATAATCATAGTAACCATAATAATCTTAATGATGATCATAATATCCATGATAGTTATACCAAGATCCGTAATAATCATAATAATCATAATAATAACCCTAATATGTTCGGAAATAATCATAATACACATAATACTAGACATAACAACCATAATAGTCATAATAGACATAATAATCATAATAGTCGTTATAATAACAATAATGAACTTGGAAATAATCGTAATAATCATTATAATAGTCACAATAGTCATAAAAATCACAATAGCCATAATAATCAGAATGGTGATCATAATAATCATACTAACAACCATAATGATCATAGTAATCATCATAATAAACAGAATAGTCATGGAAATAATTTTAATAACCATTATTATTAACGCAATAACCATAATCATCGTAATAACCAAAATGATCTTAATGATGACCATAATATTCATCATAATCATACCTAGACATATAATAATCAGAGTAATCATAATAATAAACATAATAAGCTTTGAAATAATCATAATAACCTTTATACTAGCCATAATAACCATAATAATCATAATAACTAGAATAATAATAATAGTCATAATAATCGCAATAACCATAATGATCTTAATGATGATCATGATATTCATCATAATTATACCAAGATCCATAATAATCATAGTAACCATAATAATAAACATAATAATCTTTGAAATAATCATAATAACTGTTATACTAGCCATAGTAACCATAATAATCATAATAACCATAATAATCATAATAATTATAATAATAATCATAATAAGCCTGGAAATAATCATAATAAGCATTATACTAGCCATAATAATCATAATAATCATAATAACTATAATAATCATAGTAGTCATAATAATAACCATAATAAACTTGGAAATAATCATATTTATCATTATAATAGCAAGAATAACCATAAAAATCATAATAGCCATAGTAATCTGAATGTTGATCATAATAATCAGACTAACTGCCATAATCATCATAGTGATCATCATAATAACTACTATAATCATAATAATCGTAATTGTAATGTTAATAAGCATAGCAATAATCACAATAATCATAGAAACCATAATAATCTTAATGATGATCATAATATCCATGATAATTATACCAAGATCCGTAATAATCATAATAATCACAGCAATAACCATAACAGGTTCGTAAATAATCATAATATACATTATACTACCCCTAACAACTATAATAGTCATAATAGCCATAATAATCATAATAGTCGTAATAATAACAATAATGAACTTGGAAATAATCGTAATAATCATTATAATAGCCATAATAGCATTAAAAATCACAATAGCCATAATAATCTGAATGGTGGTCACAATATTCATACTAACAGCCATAAAGAACATAGTAATCATCATAATAAACAGAATACTCATGGAAATAATCTTAATAATCATTATGATTATCGTAATAACCATAATCATCGTAATAACCATAATGATCTTAATGATGACCATAATATTCATCATAATTATACCAAGATCCATAATAATCATAGTAACCATAATAATAAACATAATAAGCTTTGAAATAATCATAATAACCGTTATACTAGCCATACTAACCATAATAATCATAATAACCATAATAATCATAATAATTATAATAATAACCATAATAAGCCTGGAAATAATCATAATAAGCATTATACTAGCCATAATAATCAAAATAATCATAATAACTATAATAATCATAGTAGTCATAATAATAACCATAATAAACTTGGAAATAATCATATTTCCCATTATAATAGCAAGAATAACCATAAAAATCATAATAGCCATAATAATCTGAATGTTGATCATAATAATCATACTAACAGCCATAATAATCATAGTGATCATCATAATAACTACAATAATCATAATAATCGTAATTGTAATGTTAATAAGCATAGCAATAATCACAATAATCATAGTAACCATAATAATCTTAATGATGATCATAATATCCATGATAATTATACCAAGATCCGTAATAATCATAATAATCAGAATAATAACCATAATGGGTTCGGAAATAATCAGAATATACATTATACTAGCCTTATCAACCATAATAGTCATAATAGCCATAATAATCATAATAGTCGTAATAATAACAATAATGAACTTGGAAATAATCGTAATAATCATTACAATAGTCATAATAGTCATAAAAATCTCAATAGCCATAATAATCAGAATGGTGATCATAATAATCATACTAACAACCATAATGATCATAGTAATCATCATAATAAACAGAATAGTCATGGAAATAATCATAATAATCACTATTATTAACGTAATAACCATAATGACCTTAATGATGACCATAATATTCATCATAATTATACCTAGACATATAATAATCAGAGTAATCATAATAATGAGCATAATAAGCTTTGAAATAATCATAATGACCTTTATACTAGCCATAATAACAATAATAATCATAATAACTAGAATAATCATAATAGTCACAATAATCGCAATAACCATAATGATCTTAATGATGATCATGATATTCATCATAATTATACCAAGATCCATAATAATCATAGTAACCACAATAATAAACATAATAAGCTTTGAAATAATCATAATAACTGTTATACTAGCCATAGTAGCCATAATAATCATAATAACCATAATAATCATAATAATTATAATAATAACCATAATAAGCTTGGAAATAATCATAATAAGCATTATACTAGCCATAATAATCATAATAATCGTAATAACTATAATAATAATAATAGTCATAATAATAACCATAATAAACTTGGAAATAATCATATTTATCATTATAATAGCAATAATAACCATAAAGATCATAATAGCCTTAATAATCTGTTATGTTGATTTTAATAATCATACTAACAATCATAATAATCATAGTGATCATCATAATAACTACAATAATCGTAATAATCGTAATTGTAATGTTAATAAGCATAGCAATAATCACAATAATCATAGTAACCATAATAATCTTAATGATGATCATAATATCCATGATAATTATACCAAGATCCGTAATAATCATAATAATCATAACAATAACCATAATGGGTTCGGAAATAATCACAATATACATTATACTAGCCATATCAACCATTATAGTCATAATAGCCATAATAATCATAATAGTCATAATAATAACAATAATGAACTTGGAAATAATCGTAATAATCATTATAATAGTCATAATAGCCATAAAAATCACAATAGCTATAATAATCTGAAAGGTAATCATAATAATCATACTAACAACCATAATGATCATAGTAATCATCATAATAAACAGAATAGTCATGGAAATAATCTTAATAATCATTATTATTAACGTAATAACCATAATGATCTTAATGATGACCATAATATTCATCATACTTATTCTAAGACATATAATAATCACAGTAATCATAATAATAAACATAATAAGCTTTGAAATAATCATAATAACCTTTATACTAGCCATAATAACCATAATAATCATAATAACTAGAATAATCATAATAGTCATAATAATCGCAATAACCATAATGATTTTAATGATGATCATGATATTCATCATAATTATACCAAGATCCATAATAATCATAGTAACCATAATAATAAACATAATAAGCTTTGAAATAATCATAATAACCGTTATACTATCCATAGTAACCATTATAATCATAATAACCATAATAATCATAATAATTATAGTAATAACCATAATAAGCTTGGAAATAATCATAATAAGCATTATACTAGCCATAATAATCATAATAACTATAATAATCATACTAGTCATAATAATAACCATAATAAACTTGGAAATAATCATATTTATCATTGTAATAGCAATAATAGCCATAAAAATCATAATAGCCATAATAATCTGAATGTTGATCCTAATAATCATACTAACAACCATAATAATCATAGTGATCATCATAATAACTACAATAATCATAGTAATCGTAATTGTAATGTTAATAAGCATAGCAATAATCACAATAATCATAGAAACCATAATAATCTTAATGATGATCATAATATCCATGATAATTATACCAAGATCCGTAATAATCATAATAATCACAGCAATAACCATAACAGGTTCGTAAATAATCATAATATACATTATACTACCCCTAACAACTATAATAGTCATAATAGCCATAATAATCATAATAGTCGTAATAATAACAATAATGAACTTGGAAATAATCGTAATAATCATTATAATAGCCATAATAGCATTAAAAATCACAATAGCCATAATAATCTGAATGGTGGTCACAATATTCATACTAACAGCCATAAAGAACATAGTAATCATCATAATAAACAGAATACTCATGGAAATAATCTTAATAATCATTATGATTATCGTAATAACCATAATCATCGTAATAACCATAATGATCTTAATGATGACCATAATATTCATCATAATTATACCAAGATCCATAATAATCATAGTAACCATAATAATAAACATAATAAGCTTTGAAATAATCATAATAACCGTTATACTAGCCATACTAACCATAATAATCATAATAACCATAATAATCATAATAATTATAATAATAACCATAATAAGCCTGGAAATAATCATAATAAGCATTATACTAGCCATAATAATCAAAATAATCATAATAACTATAATAATCATAGTAGTCATAATAATAACCATAATAAACTTGGAAATAATCATATTTCCCATTATAATAGCAAGAATAACCATAAAAATCATAATAGCCATAATAATCTGAATGTTGATCATAATAATCATACTAACAGCCATAATAATCATAGTGATCATCATAATAACTACAATAATCATAATAATCGTAATTGTAATGTTAATAAGCATAGCAATAATCACAATAATCATAGTAACCATAATAATCTTAATGATGATCATAATATCCATGATAATTATACCAAGATCCGTAATAATCATAATAATCAGAATAATAACCATAATGGGTTCGGAAATAATCAGAATATACATTATACTAGCCTTATCAACCATAATAGTCATAATAGCCATAATAATCATAATAGTCGTAATAATAACAATAATGAACTTGGAAATAATCGTAATAATCATTACAATAGTCATAATAGTCATAAAAATCTCAATAGCCATAATAATCAGAATGGTGATCATAATAATCATACTAACAACCATAATGATCATAGTAATCATCATAATAAACAGAATAGTCATGGAAATAATCATAATAATCACTATTATTAACGTAATAACCATAATGACCTTAATGATGACCATAATATTCATCATAATTATACCTAGACATATAATAATCAGAGTAATCATAATAATGAGCATAATAAGCTTTGAAATAATCATAATGACCTTTATACTAGCCATAATAACAATAATAATCATAATAACTAGAATAATCATAATAGTCACAATAATCGCAATAACCATAATGATCTTAATGATGATCATGATATTCATCATAATTATACCAAGATCCATAATAATCATAGTAACCACAATAATAAACATAATAAGCTTTGAAATAATCATAATAACTGTTATACTAGCCATAGTAGCCATAATAATCATAATAACCATAATAATCATAATAATTATAATAATAACCATAATAAGCTTGGAAATAATCATAATAAGCATTATACTAGCCATAATAATCATAATAATCGTAATAACTATAATAATAATAATAGTCATAATAATAACCATAATAAACTTGGAAATAATCATATTTATCATTATAATAGCAATAATAACCATAAAGATCATAATAGCCTTAATAATCTGTTATGTTGATTTTAATAATCATACTAACAATCATAATAATCATAGTGATCATCATAATAACTACAATAATCGTAATAATCGTAATTGTAATGTTAATAAGCATAGCAATAATCACAATAATCATAGTAACCATAATAATCTTAATGATGATCATAATATCCATGATAATTATACCAAGATCCGTAATAATCATAATAATCATAACAATAACCATAATGGGTTCGGAAATAATCACAATATACATTATACTAGCCATATCAACCATTATAGTCATAATAGCCATAATAATCATAATAGTCATAATAATAACAATAATGAACTTGGAAATAATCGTAATAATCATTATAATAGTCATAATAGCCATAAAAATCACAATAGCTATAATAATCTGAAAGGTAATCATAATAATCATACTAACAACCATAATGATCATAGTAATCATCATAATAAACAGAATAGTCATGGAAATAATCTTAATAATCATTATTATTAACGTAATAACCATAATGATCTTAATGATGACCATAATATTCATCATACTTATTCTAAGACATATAATAATCACAGTAATCATAATAATAAACATAATAAGCTTTGAAATAATCATAATAACCTTTATACTAGCCATAATAACCATAATAATCATAATAACTAGAATAATCATAATAGTCATAATAATCGCAATAACCATAATGATTTTAATGATGATCATGATATTCATCATAATTATACCAAGATCCATAATAATCATAGTAACCATAATAATAAACATAATAAGCTTTGAAATAATCATAATAACCGTTATACTATCCATAGTAACCATTATAATCATAATAACCATAATAATCATAATAATTATAGTAATAACCATAATAAGCTTGGAAATAATCATAATAAGCATTATACTAGCCATAATAATCATAATAACTATAATAATCATACTAGTCATAATAATAACCATAATAAACTTGGAAATAATCATATTTATCATTGTAATAGCAATAATAGCCATAAAAATCATAATAGCCATAATAATCTGAATGTTGATCCTAATAATCATACTAACAACCATAATAATCATAGTGATCATCATAATAACTACAATAATCATAGTAATCGTAATTGTAATGTTAATAAGCATAGCAATAATCACAATAATCATAGTAACCATAATAATCTTAATGATGATCATAATATCCATGATAGTTATACCAAGATCCGTAATAATCATAATAATCATAATAATAACCCTAATGTGTTCGGAAATAATCATAATACACATAATACTAGACATAACAACCATAATAGTCATAATAGACATAATAATCATAATAGTCGTTATAATAACAATAATGAACTTGGAAATAATCGTAATAATCATTATAATAGTCACAATAGTCATAAAAATCACAATAGCCATAATAATCAGAATGGTGATCATAATAATCATACTAACAACCATAATGATCATAGTAATCATCATAATAAACAGAATAGTCATGGAAATAATCTTAATAACCATTATTATTAACGCAATAACCATAATCATCGTAATAACCAAAATGATCTTAATGATGACCATAATATTCATCATAATCATACCTAGACATATAATAATCAGAGTAATCATAATAATAAACATAATAAGCTTTGAAATAATCATAATAACCTTTATACTAGCCATAATAACCATAATAATCATAATAACTAGAATAATAATAATAGTCATAATAATCGCAATAATCATAATGATCTTAATGATGATCATGATATTCATCATAATTATACCAAGATCCATAATAATCATAGTAACCATAATAATAAACATAATAATCTTTGAAATAATCATAATAACCGTTATACTAGCCATAGTAACCATAATAATCATAATAACCATAATAATCATAATAATTATAATAATAATCATAATAAGCCTGGAAATAATCATAATAAGCATTATACTAGCCATAATAATCATAATAATCATAATAACTATAATAATCATAGTAGTCATAATAATAACCATAATAAACTTGGAAATAATCATATTTATCATTATAATAGCAAGAATAACCATAAAAATCATAATAGCCATAGTAATCTGAATGTTGATCATAATAATCAGACTAACTGCCATAATCATCATAGTGATCATCATAATAACTACTATAATCATAATAATCGTAGTTGTAATGTTAATAAGCATAGCAATAATCACAATAATCATAGAAACCATAATAATCTTAATGATGATCATAATATCCATGATAATTATACCAAGATCCGTAATAATCATAATAATCATAGCAATAACCATAACAGGTTCGTAAATAATCATAATATACATTATACTACCCCTAACAACTATAATAGTCATAATAGCCATAATAATCATAATAACTAGAATAATCATAATAGTCATAATAATCGCAATAACCATAATGATTTTAATGATGATCATGATATTCATCATAATTATACCAAGATCCATAATAATCATAGTAACCATAATAATAAACATAATAAGCTTTGAAATAATCATAATAACCGTTATACTATCCATAGTAACCATTATAATCATAATAACCATAATAATCATAATAATTATAGTAATAACCATAATAAGCTTGGAAATAATCATAATAAGCATTATACTAGCCATAATAATCATAATAACTATAATAATCATACTAGTCATAATAATAACCATAATAAACTTGGAAATAATCATATTTATCATTGTAATAGCAATAATAACCATAAAAATCATAATAGCCATAATAATCTGAATGTTGATCCTAATAATCATACTAACAACCATAATAATCATAGTGATCATCATAATAACTACAATAATCATAGTAATCGTAATTGTAATGTTAATAAGCATAGCAATAATCACAATAATCATAGTAACCATAATAATCTTAATGATGATCATAATATCCATGATAGTTATACCAAGATCCGTAATAATCATAATAATCATAATAATAACCCTAATGTGTTCGGAAATAATCATAATACACATAATACTAGACATAACAACCATAATAGTCATAATAGACATAATAATCATAATAGTCGTTATAATAACAATAATGAACTTGGAAATAATCGTAATAATCATTATAATAGTCACAATAGTCATAAAAATCACAATAGCCATAATAATCAGAATGGTGATCATAATAATCATACTAACAACCATAATGATCATAGTAATCATCATAATAAACAGAATAGTCATGGAAATAATCTTAATAACCATTATTATTAACGCAATAACCATAATCATCGTAATAACCAAAATGATCTTAATGATGACCATAATATTCATCATAATCATACCTAGACATATAATAATCAGAGTAATCATAATAATAAACATAATAAGCTTTGAAATAATCATAATAACCTTTATACTAGCCATAATAACCATAATAATCATAATAACTAGAATAATAATAATAGTCATAATAATCGCAATAACCATAATGATCTTAATGATGATCATTATATTCATCATAATTATACCAAGATCCATAATAATCATAGTAACCATAATAATAAACATAATAAGCTTTGAAACAATCATAATAACCGTTATACTAGCCATAGTAGCCATAATAGTCATAATAATCATAATAACCATAATAATTATAGTAATAACCATAATAAGCCTGGAAATAATCATAATAAGCATTATACTAGCCATAATAATCATAATAATCATAATAACTATTATAATCATAGTAGTCATAATAATACCTATAATAAACTTGGAAATAATCATATTTATCATTATAATAGCAATAATAACCATAAAGATCATAATAGCCATAATAATCTGAATGTTGATCCTAATGATCATACTAACAACCATAATAATCATAGTGATCATCATAATAACTACAATAATCATAGTAATCGTAATTGTAATGTTAATAAGCATAGCAATAATCACAATAATCGTAGTAACCATAATAATCTTAATGATGATCATAATATCCATGATAATTATACCAAGATCCGTAATAATCATAATAATCAGAATAATAACCATAATGGGTTCGGAAATAATCACAATATACATTATACTAGCCATATCAACCATAATAGTCATAATAGCCATAATAATCATAATAGTCGCAATAATAACAATAATGAACTTGGAAATAATCGTAATAATCATTACAATAGTCATAATAGCCATAAAAATCACAATAGCCGTAATAATCTGAAAGGTGATCATAATAATCATACTAACAACCATAATGATCATAGTAATCATCATAATAAACAGAATAGTCATGGAAATAACCTTAATAACCATTATTATTAACGTTATAACCATAATCATCGTAATAACCATAATGATCTTAATGATGACCATAATATTCATCATAATTATACCTAGACATATAATAATCACAGTAATCATAATAATAAACATAATAAGCTTTGAAATAATCATAATAACCTTTATACTAGCCACAATAACCATAATAATCATAATAACTATAATAATCATACTAGTCATAATAATACCTATAATAAACTTGGAAATAATCATATTTATCATTATAATAGCAATAATCACCATAAAGATCATAATAGCCGTAATAATCTGAATGTTGATCCTAATAATCATACTAACAACCATAATAATCATAGTGATCATCATAATAACTACAATAATCATAGTAATCGTAATTGTAATGTTAATAAGCATAGCAATAATCACAATAATCGTAGTAATCGTAATAATCTTAATGATGATCATAATATTCATGATAATTACATCAAGATCCGTAATAATCATAATAATCATAATAATAACCATAATGGGTTCGGAAATAATCATAATATACATTATACTAGCCATAACAGCCATAATAGTCATAATAGCCATAATAATCATAATGGTTGTAATAATAACAATAACGAACTTGGAAATAACCGTAATAATCGTTACAATAGTCATAATAGCCATAAAAATCACAATAGCCATAATAATCAGAATGGTGATCATAATAATAATACTAACAACCGTAATGATCGTAGTAATTATCGTAATAAACAGAATAGTCATGGAAATAATCTTAATAATCATTATTATTAACGTAATAACCATAATCATCGTAATAACCATAATGATCTTAATGATGACCATAATATTCATCATAATTATACTAAGACATATAATAATCACAGTAATCATAATAATAAACATAATAAGCTTTGAAATAATCATAATAACCTTTATACTAGCCATAGTAACCATAATAATCATAATAACCATAATAACCATAATAATTATAGTAATAACCATAATAAGCTTGGAAATAATCATAATAAGCATTATACTAGCCATAATAATCATAATAGCTATAATAATCATACTAGTCATAATAATATCCATAATAAACTTGGAAATAATCATATTTATCATTATAATAGCAATAATAACCATAAAGATCATAATAGCCATAATAATCTGAATGTTGATCCTAATAATCATACTAACAACCATAATAATCATGGTGATCATCATAATAACTACAATAATCATAGTAATCGTAATTGTAATGTTAATAAGCATAGCAATAATCACAATAATCATAGTAACCATAATAATCTTAATGATGATCATAATATCCATGATAATTATACCAAGATCCGTAATAATCATAATAATCGGAATAATAACCATAATGGGTTCGGAAATAATCACAATATACATTATACTAGCCATATCAACCATAATAGTCATAATAGCCATAATAATCATAATAGTCGTAATATTAACAATAATGAACTTGGAAATAATCGGAATAATCATTACAATAGTCATAATAGCCATAAAAATCACAATAGCCATAATAACCTGAATGGTGATCATAATAATCATACTAACAACCATAATGATCATAGTAATCATCATAATAAACAGAATAGTCATGGAAATAATCTTAATAACCATTATTATTAACGTAATAACCATAATCATCGTAATAACAATAATGATCTTAATGATGACCATAATATTCATCATAATTATACCTAGACATATAATAATCAGAGTGATCATAATGATAAACACAATAAGCTTTGAAATAATCATAATAACCGTTATACTAGCCATAGTAACCATACTAATCATAATAACCATAATAATCGTAATAATTATAATAATAACCATAATAAGCTTGGAAATAATCATAATAAGCATTATACTAGCCATAATAATCATAATAATCATAATAACTATAATAATCATAATAGTCATAATAATAACCATAATAAACATGGAAATAATCATATTTATCATTATAATAGCAATAATAAGCATAAAAATCATAATAGCAATAATAATCTGAATGTTGATCATAAAAATCATACTAGCAGCCATAATAATCATAGTGATCATCATAATAACTACAATAATCATAATAATCGTAATTGTAATGTTAATAAGCATAGCAATAATCACAATAATCATAGTAACCATAATAATCTTAATGATGACCATAATATCCATGATAATTATACCAAGATCCGTAATAATCATAATAATCATAATAATAACCATAATGGTTTCGGAAATAATCATAATATACATTATACTAGCCATAACAACCATAATAATCATAATAGCCATAATAATCATAATAGTCGTAGTAATAACGATAATGAACTTGGAAATAATCCTAATAATCATTATAATAGTCATAATAGCCATAAAAATCACTATAGCCATAATAATCAGAATGGTGATCATAATAATCATACTAACAACCATAATGATCATAGTAATCATCATAATAAACAGAATAGTCATGGAAATAATCTTAATAATCATTATTATTAACGTAATAACCATAATCATCGTAATAACCATAATGATCTTAATGATGACCATAATATTCATCATAATTATACTAAGACATATAATAATCACAGTAATCATAATAATAAACATAATAAGCTTTGAAATAATCATAATAACCTTTATACTAGCCATAGTAACCATAATAATCATAATAACCATAATAACCATAATAATTATAGTAATAACCATAATAAGCTTGGAAATAATCATAATAAGCATTATACTAGCCATAATAATCATAATAGCTATAATAATCATACTAGTCATAATAATATCCATAACAAACTTGGAAATAATCATATTTATCATTATAATAGCAATAATAACCATAAAGATCATAATAGCCATAATAATCTGAATGCTGATCCTAATAATCATACTAACAACCATAATAATCATGGTGATCAACATAATAACTACAATAATCATAGTAATCGTAATTGTAATGTTAATAAGCATAGCAATAATCACAATAATCATAGTAACCATAATAATCTTAATGATGATCATAATATCCATGATAATTATACCAAGATCCGTAATAATCATAATAATCGGAATAATAACCATAATGGGTTCGGAAATAATCACAATATACATTATACTAGCCATATCAACCATAATAGTCATAATAGCCATAATAATCATAATAGTCGCAATAATAACAATAATGAACTTGGAAATAATCGTAATAATCATTATAATAGTCATAATAGCCATAAAAACCACAATAGTCATAATAATCAGAATGGTGATCATAATAATCATCCTAACAAGCGGAATGATCATAGTGATCATCATAATCACTACAATAATCATAATAATCGTAATTGTAATGTTAATAAGCTTAGCAATAATCACAATAATCATAGTAATCGTAATAATCTTAATGATGATCATAATATTCATGATAATTACATCAAGATCCGTAATAATCATAATAATCATAATAATAACCATAATGGGTTCGGAAATAATCATAATATACATTATACTAGCCATAACAGCCATAATAGTCATAATAGCCATAATAATCGTAATAGTCGTAATAATAACAATAATGAACTTGGAAATAATCGTAATAATCATTATAATAGTCATAATAGCCATAAAAATCACAATAGCCATAATAATCAGAATGGTGATCATAATAATCATACTAACAACCATAATGATCATAGTAATCATCATAATAAACAGAATAGTCATGGAAATAATCTTAATAATCATTATTATTAACGTAATAACCATAATCATCGTAATAACCATAATGATCTTAATGATGACCATAATATTCATCATAATTATACTAAGACATGTAATAATCACAGTAATCATAATAATAAACATAATAAGCTTTGAAATAATCATAATAACCTTTATACTAGCCATAATAAACATAATAATCATAATAACTAGAATAATCATAATAGTCATAATAATCGCAATAACCATAATGATCTTAATGATGATCATGATGTTCATCATAATTATACCAAGATCCATAATAATCATAGTAACAGTAATAATAAACAAAATAAGTTTTGAAATAATCATAATAACCCTTATACTAGCCTTGGTAACCATAATAGTCATGATAACCATAATAACCATAATAATTATAGTAATAACCATAATAAGCTTGGAAATAATCATAATAAGCATTATACTAGCCATAATAATCATAATAGCTATAATAATCATACTAGTCAAAATAATACCTATAATAAACTTGGAAATAATCATATTTATCATTATAATAGCAATAATAACCATAATGATCATAATAGCCATAATAATCTGAATGTTGATCCTAATAATCATACTAACAACCATAATAATCACGCTGATCATCATAATAACTACAATAATCATAGTAATCGTAATTCTAATGTTAATAAGCATAGCAATAATCACAATAATCATAGTAACCATAATAATCTTAATGATGATCATAATATCCATGATGATTATACCAAGATCCGTAATAATCATAATAATCAGAATAATAACCATAATGGGTTCGGAAATAATCACAATATACATTATACTAGCCATATCAACCATAATAGTCATAATAGCCATAATAATCATAATAGTCGCAATAATAACAATAATGAACTTGGAAATAATCGTAATAATCATTACAATAGTCATAATAGCCATAAAAATCACAATAGCCATAATAATCTGAAAGGTGATCATAATAATCATACTAACAACCATAATGATCATAGTAATCATCATAATAAACAGAATAGTCATGGAAATAACCTTAATAACCATTATTATTAACGTTATAACCATAATCATCGTAATAACCATAATGATCTTAATGATGACCATAATATTCATCATAATTATACCTAGACATATAATAATCACAGTAATCATAATAATAAACATAATAAGCTTTGAAATAATCATAATAACCTTTATACTAGCCACAATAACCATAATAATCATAATAACTATAATAATCATACTAGTCATAATAATACCTATAATAAACTTGGAAATAATCATATTTATCATTATAATAGCAATAATCACCATAAAGATCATAATAGCCGTAATTATCTGAATGTTGATCCTAATAATCATACTAACAACCATAATAATCATAGTGATCATCATAATAACTACAATAATCATAGTAATCGTAATTGTAATGTTAATAAGCATAGCAATAATCACAATAATCGTAGTAATCGTAATAATCTTAATGATGATCATAATATTCATGATAATTACATCAAGATCCGTAATAATCATAATAATCATAATAATAACCATAATGGGTTCGGAAATAATCATAATATACATTATACTAGCCATAACAGCCATAATAGTCATAATAGCCATAATAATCATAATGGTTGTAATAATAACAATAACGAACTTGGAAATAACCGTAATAATCATTACAATAGTCATAATAGCCATAAAAATCACAATAGCCATAATAATCAGAATGGTGATCATAATAATAATACTAACAACCGTAATGATCGTAGTAATTATCGTAATAAACAGAATAGTCATGGAAATAATCTTAATAATCATTATTATTAACGTAATAACCATAATCATCGTAATAACCATAATGATCTTAATGATGACCATAATATTCATCATAATTATACTAAGACATATAATAATCACAGTAATCATAATAATAAACATAATAAGCTTTGAAATAATCATAATAACCTTTATACTAGCCATAGTAACCATAATAATCATAATAACCATAATAACCATAATAATTATAGTAATAACCATAATAAGCTTGGAAATAATCATAATAAGCATTATACTAGCCATAATAATCATAATAGCTATAATAATCATACTAGTCATAATAATATCCATAATAAACTTGGAAATAATCATATTTATCATTATAATAGCAATAATAACCATAAAGATCATAATAGCCATAATAATCTGAATGTTGATCCTAATAATCATACTAACAACCATGATAATCATGGTGATCATCATAATAACTACAATAATCATAGTAATCGTAATTGTAATGTTAATAAGCATAGCAATAATCACAATAATCATAGTAACCAGAATAATCTTAATGATGATCATAATATCCATGATAATTATACCAAGATCCGTAATAATCATAATAATCGGAATAATAACCATAATGGGTTCGGAAATAATCACAATATACATTATACTAGCCATATCAACCATAATAGTCATAATAGCCATAATAATCATAATAGTCGTAATATTAACAATAATGAACTTGGAAATAATCGGAATAATCATTACAATAGTCATAATAGCCATAAAAATCACAATAGCCATAATAACCTGAATGGTGATCATAATAATCATACTAACAACCATAATGATCATAGTAATCATCATAATAAACAGAATAGTCATGGAAATAATCTTAATAACCATTATTATTAACGTAATAACCATAATCATCGTAATAACAATAATGATCTTAATGATGACCATAATATTCATCATAATTATACCTAGACATATAATAATCAGAGTGATCATAATGATAAACACAATAAGCTTTGAAATAATCATAATAACCGTCATACTAGCCATAGTAACCATACTAATCATAATAACCATAATAATCGTAATAATTATAATAATAACCATAATAAGCTTGGAAATAATCATAATAAGCATTATACTAGCCATAATAATCATAATAATCATAATAACTATAATAGTCATAATAGTCATAATAATAACCATAATAAACATGGAAATAATCATATTTATCATTATAATAGCAATAATAAGCATAAAAATCATAATAGCAATAATAATCTGAATGTTGATCATAAAAATCATACTAGCAGCCATAATAATCATAGTGATCATCATAATAACTACAATAATCATAATAATCGTAATTGTAATGTTAATAAGCATAGCAATAATCACAATAATCATAGTAACCATAATAATCTTAATGATGACCATAATATCCATGATAATTATACCAAGATCCGTAATAATCATAATAATCATAATAATAACCATAATGGTTCGGAAATAATCATAATATACATTATACTAGCCATAACAACCATAATAGTCATAATAGCCATAATAATCATAATAGTCGTAGTAATAACGATAATGAACTTGGAAATAATCCTAATAATCATTATAATAGTCATAATAGCCATAAAAATCACTATAGCCATAATAATCAGAATGGTGATCATAATAATCATACTAACAACCATAATGATCATAGTAATCATCATAATAAACAGAATAGTCATGGAAATAATCTTAATAATCATTATTATTAACGTAATAACCATAATCATCGTAATAACCATAATGATCTTAATGATGACCATAATATTCATCATAATTATACTAAGACATGTAATAATCACAGTAATCATAATAATAAACATAATAAGCTTTGAAATAATCATAATAACCTTTATACTAGCCATAATAACCATAATAATCATAATAACTAGAATAATCATAATAGTCATGATAATCGCAATAACCATAATGATCTTAATGATGATCATGATGTTCATCATAATTATACCAAAATCCATAATAATCATAGTAACCATAATAATAAACAAAATCAGTTTTGAAATAATCATAATAACCCTTATACTAGCCATGGTAACCATAATAATCATGATAACCATAATAACCATAATAATTATAGTAATAACCATAATAAGCTTGGAAATAATCATAATAAGCATTATACTAGCCATAATAATCATAATAACTATAATAATCATACTAGTCATAATAATACCTATAATAAACTTGGAAATAATCATATTTATCATTATAATAGCAATAATAACCATAATGATCATAATAGCCATAATAATCTGTATGTTGATCCTAATAATCATACTAACAACCATAATAATCATGGTGATCATCATAATAACTACAATAATCATAGTAATCGTAATTGTAATGTTAATAAGCATAGCAATAATCCCAATAATCATAGTAACCATAATAATCTTAATGATGATCATAATATCCATGATAATTATACCAAGATCCGTAATAATCATAATAATCGGAATAATAACCATAGTGGGTTCGGAAATAATCACAATATACATTATACTAGCCATATCAACCATAATAGTCATAATAGCCATAATAATCATAATAGTCGTAATATTAACAATAATGAACTTGGAAATAATCGTAATAATCATTACAATAGTCATAATAGCCATAAAAATCACAATAGCCATAATAACCTGAATGGTGATCATAATAATCATACTAACAACCATAATGATCATAGTAATCATCATAATAAACAGAATAGTCATGGAAATAATCTTAATAACCATTATTATTAACGTAATAACCATAATCATCGTAATAACAATAATGATCTTAATGATGACCATAATATTCATCATAATTATACCTAGACATATAATAATCAGAGTGATCATAATGATAAACACAATAAGCTTTGAAATAATCATAATAACCGTTATACTAGCCATAGTAACCATACTAATCATAATAACCATAATAATCGTAATAATTATAATAATAACCATAATAAGCTTGGAAATAATCATAATAAGCATTATACTAGCCATAATAATCATAATAATCATAATAACTATAATAATCATAATAGTCATAATAATACCCATAATAAACATGGAAATAATCATATTTATCATTATAATAGCAATAATAAGCGTAAAAATCATAATAGCCATAATAATCTGAATGTTGATCATAAAAATCATACTAGCAGCCATAATAATCATAGTGATCATCATAATAACTACAATAATCATAATAATCGTAATTGTAATGTTAATAAGCATAGCAATAATCACAATAATCATAGTAACCATAATAATCTTAATGATGACCATAATATCCATGATAATTATACCAAGATCCGTAATAATCATAATAATCATAATAATAACCATAATGGTTTCGGAAATAATCATAATATACATTATACTAGCCATAACAACCATAATAGTCATAATAGCCATAATAATCATGATAGTCGTAGTAATAACGATAATGAACTTGGAAATAATCCTAATAATCATTATAATAGTCATAATAGCCATAAAAATCACTGTAGCCATAATAATCAGAATGGTGATCATAATAATCATACTAACAACCATAATGATCATAGTAATCATCATAATAAACAGAATAGTCATGGAAATAATCTTAATAATCATTATTATTAACGTAATAACCATAATCATCGTAATAACCATAATGATCTTAATGATGACCATAATATTCATCATAATTATACTAAGACATGTAATAATCACAGTAATCATAATAATAAACATAATAAGCTTTGAAATAATCATAATAACCTTTATACTAGCCATAATAACCATAATAATCATAATAACTAGAATAATCATAATAGTCATAATAATCGCAATAACCATAATGATCTTAATGATGATCATGATGTTCATCATAATTATACCAAAATCCATAATAATCATAGTAACCATAATAATAAACAAAATCAGTTTTGAAATAATCATAATAACCCTTATACTAGCCATGGTAACCATAATAGTCATAATAATCATAATAACCATAATAATTATAGTAATAACCATAATAAGCTTGGAAATAATCATAATAAGCATTATACTAGCCATAATAATCATAATAACTATAATAATCATACTAGTCATAATAATACCTATAATAAACTTGGAAATAATCATATTTATCATTATAATAGCAATAATAACCATAATGATCATAATAGCCATAATAATCTGTATGTTGATCCTAATAATCATACTAACAACCATAATAATCATGGTGATCATCATAATAACTACAATAATCATAGTAATCGTAATTGTAATGTTAATAAGCATAGCAATAATCCCAATAATCATAGTAACCATAATAATCTTAATGATGATCATAATATCCATGATAATTATACCAAGATCCGTAATAATCATAATAATCGGAATAATAACCATAGTGGGTTCGGAAATAATCACAATATACATTATACTAGCCATATCAACCATAATAGTCATAATAGCCATAATAATCATAATAGTCGTAATATTAACAATAATGAACTTGGAAATAATCGTAATAATCATTACAATAGTCATAATAGCCATAAAAATCACAATAGCCATAATAACCTGAATGGTGATCATAATAATCATACTAACAACCATAATGATCATAGTAATCATCATAATAAACAGAATAGTCATGGAAATAATCTTAATAACCATTATTATTAACGTAATAACCATAATCATCGTAATAACAATAATGATCTTAATGATGACCATAATATTCATCATAATTATACCTAGACATATAATAATCAGAGTGATCATAATGATAAACACAATAAGCTTTGAAATAATCATAATAACCGTTATACTAGCCATAGTAACCATACTAATCATAATAATCATAATAATCGTAATAATTATAATAATAACCATAATAAGCTTGGAAATAATCATAATAAGCATTATACTAGCCATAATAATCATAATAATCATAATAACTATAATAATCATAATAGTCATAATAATACCCATAATAAACATGGAAATAATCATATTTATCATTATAATAGCAATAATAAGCGTAAAAATCATAATAGCCATAATAATCTGAATGTTGATCATAAAAATCATACTAGCAGCCATAATAATCATAGTGATCATCATAATAACTACAATAATCATAATAATCGTAATTGTAATGTTAATAAGCATAGCAATAATCACAATAATCATAGTAACCATAATAATCTTAATGATGACCATAATATCCATGATAATTATACCAAGATCCGTAATAATCATAATAATCATAATAATAACCATAATGGTTTCGGAAATAATCATAATATACATTATACTAGCCATAACAACCATAATAGTCATAATAGCCATAATAATCATGATAGTCGTAGTAATAACGATAATGAACTTGGAAATAATCCTAATAATCATTATAATAGTCATAATAGCCATAAAAATCACTGTAGCCATAATAATCAGAATGGTGATCATAATAATCATACTAACAACCATAATGATCATAGTAATCATCATAATAAACAGAATAGTCATGGAAATAATCTTAATAATCATTATTATTAACGTAATAACCATAATCATCGTAATAACCATAATGATCTTAATGATGACCATAATATTCATCATAATTATACTAAGACATGTAATAATCACAGTAATCATAATAATAAACATAATAAGCTTTGAAATAATCATAATAACCTTTATACTAGCCATAATAACCATAATAATCATAATAACTAGAATAATCATAATAGTCATAATAATCGCAATAACCATAATGATCTTAATGATGATCATGATGTTCATCATAATTATACCAAAATCCATAATAATCATAGTAACCATAATAATAAACAAAA
Organism: Calliopsis andreniformis; assembly: GCF_051401765.1. NCBI lineage: Eukaryota > Metazoa > Arthropoda > Insecta > Hymenoptera > Andrenidae > Calliopsis > Calliopsis andreniformis. The sequence goes on along the minus strand of NW_027480755.1, from coordinate 11,326 downwards.
TCAGTTTTGAAATAATCATAATAACCCTTATACTAGCCATGGTAACCATAATAGTCATAATAATCATAATAACCATAATAATTATAGTAATAACCATAATAAGCTTGGAAATAATCATAATAAGCATTATACTAGCCATAATAATCATAATAACTATAATAATCATACTAGTCATAATAATACCTATAATAAACTTGGAAATAATCATATTTATCATTATAATAGCAATAATAACCATAATGATCATAATAGCCATAATAATCTGAATGTTGATCCTAATAATCATACTAACAACCATAATAATCACGCTGATCATCATAATAACTACAATAATCATAGTAATCGTAATTGTAATGTTAATAAGCATAGCAATAATCACAATAATCATAGTAACCATAATAATCTTAATGATGATCATAATATCCATGATGATTATACCAAGATCCGTAATAATCATAATAATCAGAATAATAACCATAATGGGTTCGGAAATAATCACAATATACATTATACTAGCCATATCAACCATAATAGTCATAATAGCCACAATAATCATAATAGTCGTAATAATAACAATAATGAACTTGGAAATAATCGTAATAATCATTATAACAGTCATAATAGCCATAAAAATCACAATAGCCATAATAATCGGAATGGTGATCATAATAATCATACTGACAAGCGTAATGATCATAGTGATCATCATAATCAATACAATAATCATAATAATCGTAATTGTAATGTTAATAAGCTTAGCAATAATCACAATAATCATAGTAACCGTAATAATCTTAATGATGATCATAATATTCATGATAATTACATCAAGATCCGTATAATCATAATAATCATAATAATAACCATAATGGGTTCGGAAATAATCACAATATACATTATACTAGCCATATCAACCATAATAGTCATAATAGCCACAATAATCATAATAGTCGTAATAATAACAATAATGAACTTGGAAATAATCGTAATAATCATTATAATAGTCATAATTGCCATAAAAATCACAATAGCCATAATAATCGGAATGGTGATCATAATAGTCATACTGACAAGCGTAATGATCATAGTGATCATCATAATCAATACAATAATCATAATAATCGTAATTGTAATGTTAATAAGCTTAGCAATAGTCACAATAATCATAGTAACCGTAATAATCTTAATGATGATCACAATATTCATGATAATTACATCAAGATCCGTATAATCATAATAATCATAATAATAACCATAATGGGTTCGGAAATAATCATAATATACATTATACTAGCCATAAGAGCCATAATAGTCATAATAGCCATAATAATCATAGTAGCCATAATAATAACCATAATAAACTTGGAAATAATCATATTTATCATTATAATAGCAAGAATAACCATAAAAATCATAATAGCCATAATAATCTGAATGTTGACCATAATAATCATACTAACAGCCATAATCATTATAGTGATCATCATAATAACTACAATAATCATAATAATCGTATTTGTAATGTTAACAAGCATAGCAATAATCACAATAATCATAGAAACCATAATAATCTTAACGATGATCATAATATCCATGATAATTATACCAAGATCCGTAATAATCATAATAATCATAATAATAACCATAACAGGTTCGGAAAAAATCATAATATACATTATACTACCCCTAACAACTATAATAGTCATAATAGCCATAATAATCATAATAGTCGTAATAATAACAATAATGAACTTGGAAATAAACGTAATAATCATTATAATAGCCATAATAGCAATAAAAATCACAATAGCCATAATAATCTGAATGGTGATCATAATAATCATACTAACAACCATAATGATCATAGTAATCATCATAATAAACAGAATAGTCATGGAAATAATCTTCATAACCATTATTATTAACGTAATAACCATAATCATCGTAATAACCATAATGATCTTAATGATGACCATAATATTCATCATAATTATACTAAGACATATAATAATCACAGTAATCATAATAATAAACGTAATAAGCTTTGAAATAATCATAATAACCTTTATACTAGCCATAGTAACCATAATAATCATAATAACCATAATAACCATAATAATTATAGTAAAAACCATAATAAGCAAGGAAATAATCATAATAAGCATTATACTAGCCATAATAATCATAATAGCTATAATAATCATACTAGTCATAATAATACCCATAATAAACTTGGAAATAATCATATTTATCATTATAATAGCAATAATAACCATAAAGATCATAATAGCCATAATAATCTGAATGTTGATCCTAATAATCATACTAACAACCATAATAATCATGGTGATCATCATAATAACTACAATAATCATAGTAATCGTAATTGTAATGTTAATAAGCATAGCAACAATCACAATAATCATAGTAACCATAATAATCTTAATGATGATCATAATATCCATGATAATTATACCAAGATCCGTAATAATCATAATAATCAGAATAATAACCATAATGGGTTCGGAAATAATCACAATATACATTGTACTAGCCATATCAACCATAATAGTCATAATAGCCATAATAATCATAATAGTCGCAATTATAACAATAATGAACTTGGAAATAATCGTAATAATCATTATAATAGTCATAATTGCCATAAAAATCACAATAGTCATAATAATCAGAATGGTGATCATAATAATCATCCTAACAACCATAATAATCATGGTGATCATCATAATAACTACAATAATCATAGTAATCGTAATTGTAATGTTAATAAGCATAGCAATAATCACAATAATCATAGTAACCATAATAATCTTAATGATGATCATAATATCCATGATAATTATACCAAGATCCGTAATAATCATAATAATCAGAATAATAACCATAATGGGTTCGGAAATAATCACAATATACATTATACTAGCCATATCAACCATAATAGTCATAATAGCCATAATAATCATAATAGTCGTAATATTAACAATAATGAACTTGGAAATAATCGTAATAATCATTACAATAGCCATAATAGCCATAAAAATCACAATAGCCATAATAACCTGAATGGTGATCATAATAATCATACTAACAACCATAATGATCATAGTAATCATCATAATAAACAGAATAGTCATGGAAATAATCTTAATAACCATTATTATTAACGTAATAACCATAATCATCGTAATAACAATAATGATCTTAATGATGACCATAATATTCATCATAATTATACCTAGACATATAATAATCAGAGTAATCATAATGATAAACACAATAAGCTTTGAAATAATCATAATAACCGTTATACTAGCCATAGTAACCATAATAATCATAATAACCATAATAACCATAATAATTATAGTAATAACCATAATAAGCTTGGAAATAATCATAATAAGCATTATACTAGCCATAATAATCATAATAGCTATAATAATCATACTAGTCATAATAATATCCATAATAAACTTGGAAATAATCATATTTATCATTATAATAGCAATAATAACCATAAAGATCATAATAGCCATAATAATCTGTATGTTGATCCTAATAATCATACTAACAACCATAATAATCATGGTGATCATCATAATAACTACAATAATCATAGTAATCGTAATTGTAATGTTAATAAGCATAGCAATAATCCCAATAATCATAGTAACCATAATAATCTTAATGATGATCATAATATCCATGATAATTATACCAAGATCCGTAATAATCATAATAATCGGAATAATAACCATAGTGGGTTCGGAAATAATCACAATATACATTATACTAGCCATATCAACCATAATAGTCATAATAGCCATAATAATCATAATAGTCGTAATATTAACAATAATGAACTTGGAAATAATCGTAATAATCATTACAATAGTCATAATAGCCATAAAAATCACAATAGCCATAATAACCTGAATGGTGATCATAATAATCATACTAACAACCATAATGATCATAGTAATCATCATAATAAACAGAATAGTCATGGAAATAATCTTAATAACCATTATTATTAACGTAATAACCATAATCATCGTAATAACAATAATGATCTTAATGATGCCCATAATATTCATCATAATTATACCTAGACATATAATAATCAGAGTGATCATAATGATAAACACAATAAGCTTTGAAATAATCATAATAACCGTTATACTAGCCATAGTAACCATACTAATCATAATAACCATAATAATCGTAATAATTATAATAATAACCATAATAAGCTTGGAAATAATCATAATAAGCATTATACTAGCCATAATAATCATAATAATCATAATAACTATAATAATCATAATAGTCATAATAATAACCATAATAACCATGGAAATAATCATATTTATCATTATAATAGAAATAATAAGCATAAAAATCATAATAGCCATAATAATCTGAATGTTGATCATAAAAATCATACTAGCAGCCATAATAATCATAGTGATCATCATAATAACTACAATAATCATAATAATCGTAATTGTAATGTTAATAAGCATAGCAATAATCACAATAATCATAGTAACCATAATAATCTTAATGATGACCATAATATCCATGATAATTATACCAAGATCCGTAATAATCATAATAATCATAATAATAACCATAATGGTTTCGGAAATAATCATAATATACATTATACTAGCCATAACAACCATAATAGTCATAATAGCCATAATAATCATAATAGTCGTAGTAATAACGATAATGAACTTGGAAATAATCCTAATAATCATTATAATAGTCATAATAGCCATAAAAATCACTATAGCCATAATAATCAGAATGGTGATCATAATAATCATACTAACAACCATAATGATCATAGTAATCATCATAATAAACAGAATAGTCATGGAAATAATCTTAATAATCATTATTATTAACGTAATAACCATAATCATCGTAATAACCATAATGATCTTAATGATGACCATAATATTCATCATAATTATACTAAGACATGTAATAATCACAGTAATCATAATAATAAACATAATAAGCTTTGAAATACTCATAATAACCTTTATACTAGCCATAATAACCATAATAATCATAATAACTAGAATAATCATAATAGTCATAATAATCGCAATAACCATAATGATCTTAATGATGATCATGATGTTCATCATAATTATACCAAAATCCATAATAATCATAGTAACCATAATAATAAACAAAATCAGTTTTGAAATAATCATAATAACCCTTATACTAGCCATGGTAACCATAATAGTCATAATAATCATAATAACCATAATAATTATAGTAATAACCATAATAAGCTTGGAAATAATCATAATAAGCATTATACTAGCCATAATAATCATAATAACTATAATAATCATACTAGTCATAATAATACCTATAATAAACTTGGAAATAATCATATTTATCATTATAATAGCAATAATAACCATAAAGATCATAATAGCCATAATAATCTGAATGTTGATCCTAATAGTCATACTAACAACCATAATAATCACACTGATCATCATAATAACTACAATAATCATAGTAATCGTAATTGTAATGTTAATAAGCATAGCAATAATCACAATAATCGTAGTAACCATAATAATCTTAATGATGATCATAATATCCATGATAATTATACCAAGACCCGTAATAATCATAATAATAACCATAACAGGTTCGGAAATAATCATAATATACATTATACTACCCCTAACAGCTATAATAGTCATAATAGCCATAATAATCATAATAGTCGTAATAATAACAATAATGAACTTGGAAATAATCGTAATAATCATTATAATAGCCATAATAGCATTAAAAATCACAATAGCCATAATAATCTGAATGGTGGTCACAATAATCATACTAACAACCATAAAGATCATAGTAATCATCATAATAAACAGAATAGTCATGGAAATAATCTTAATAATCATTATTATTAACGTAATAACCATAATCATCGTAATAACCATAATGATCTTAATGATGACCATAATATTCATCATAATTATACTAAGACATATAATAATCACAGTAATCATAATAATAAACATAATAAGCTTTGAAATAATCATAATAACCTTTATACTAGCCATAATAACCATAATAATCATAATAACTAGAATAATCATAATAGTCATAATAATCGCAATAACCATAATGATCTTAATGATGATCATGATGTTCATCATAATTATACCAAGATCCATAATAATCATAGTAACAGTAATAATAAACAAAATAAGTTTTGAGATAATCATAATAACCCTTATACTAGCCATGGTAACCATAATAGTCATGATAACCATAATAACCATAATAATTATAGTAATAACCATAATAAGCTTGGAAATAATCATAATAAGCATTATACTAGCCATAATAATCATAATAACTATAATAATCATACTAGTCATAATAATACCTATAATAAACTTGGAAATAATCATATTTATCATTATAATAGCAATAATAACCATAATGATCATAATAGCCATAATAATCTGAATGTTGATCCTAATAATCATACTAACAACCATAATAATCACGCTGATCATCATAATAACTACAATAATCATAGTAATCGTAATTGTAATGTTAATAAGCATAGCAATAATCACAATAATCATAGTAACCATAATAATCTTAATGATGATCATAATATCCATGATGATTATACCAAGATCCGTAATAATCATAATAATCAGAATAATAACCATAATGGGTTCGGAATAATCACAATATACATTATACTAGCCATATCAACCATAATAGTCATAATAGCCACAATAATCATAATAGTCGTAATAATAACAATAATGAACTTGGAAATAATCGTAATAATCATTATAACAGTCATAATAGCCATAAAAATCACAATAGCCATAATAATCGGAATGGTGATCATAATAATCATACTGACAAGCGTAATGATCATAGTGATCATCATAATCAATACAATAATCATAATAATCGTAATTGTAATGTTAATAAGCTTAGCAATAATCACAATAATCATAGTAACCGTAATAATCTTAATGATGATCATAGTATTCATGATAATTACATCAAGATCCGTATAATCATAATAATCATAATAATAACCATAATGGTTTCGGAAATAATCATAATATACATTATACTAGCCATAAGAGCCATAATAGTCATAATAGCCATAATAATCATAGTAGCCATAATAATAACCATAATAAACTTGGAAATAATCATATTTATCATTATAATAGCAAGAATAACCGTAAAAATCATAATAGCCATAATAATCTGAATGCTGATCATAATAATCATACTAACAGCCATAATCATTATAGTGATCATCATAATAACTACAATAATCATAATAATCGTATTTGTAATGTTAATAAGCATAGCAATAATCACAATAATCATAGAAACCATAATAATCTTAATGATGATCATAATATCCATGATAATTATACCAAGATCCGTAATAATCATAATAATCATAATAATAACCATAACAGGTTCGGAAAAATCATAATATACATTATACTACCCCTAACAACTATAATAGTCGTAATAGCCACAATAATCATAATAGTCGTAATAATAACAATAATGAACTTGGAAATAACGTAATAATCATTATAATAGCCATAATAGCAATAAAAATCACAATAGCCATAGTAATCTGAATCGTGATCATAATAATCATACTAACAACCATAATGATCATAGTAATCATCATAATAAACAGAATAGTCATGGAAATAATCTTAATAACCATTATTATTAACGTAATAACCATAATCATCGTAATAACAATAATGATCTTAATGATGACCATGATATTCATCATAATTATACTAAGACATATAATAATCACAGTAATCATAATAATAAACATAATAAGCTTTGAAATAATCATAATAACCTTTATACTAGCCATAGTAACCATAATAATCATAATAACCATAATAACCATAATAATTATAGTAATAACCATAATAAGCTTGCAAATAATCATAATAAGCATTATACTAGCCATAATAATCATAATAACTATAATAATCATACTAGTCATAATAATACCCATAATAAACTTGGAAATAATCATATTTATCATTATAATAGCAATAATAACCGTAAAGATCATAATAGCCATAATAATCTGAATGTTGATCCTAATAATCATACTAACAACCATAATAATCATAGTGATCATCATAATAACTACAATAATCATAGTAATCGTAATTGTAATGTTAATAAGCATAGCAATATTCACAATAATCATAGTAACCATAATAATCCTAATGATGATCATAATATCCATGATAATTATACCAAGATCCGTAATAATCATAATAATCAGAATAATAACCATAATGGGTTCGGAAATAATCACAATATACATTATACTAGCCATATCAGCCATAATAGTCATAATAGCCATAATAATCATAATAGTCGCAATAATAACAATAATGAACTTGGAAATAATCGTAATAATCATTATAATAGTCATAATAGCCATAAAAATCACAATAGTCATAATAATCAGAATGGTGATCATAATAATCATCCTAACAAGCGTAATGATCATAGTGATCGTCATAATCACTACAATAATCATAATAATCGTAATTGTAATGTTAATAAGCTTAGCAATAATCACAATAATCATAGTAACCGTAATAATCTTAATGATGATCATAATATTCATGATAATTACATCAAGATCCGTAATAATCGTAATAATGATAATAATAACCATAATGGGTTCGGAAATAATCATAATATACATTATACTAGCCATAACAGGCATAATAGTCATAATAGCCATACTAATCATAATAGTCGTAATAATAACAATAATGAACTTGGAAATAATCGTAATAATCATTGTAATAGTCATAATAGCCATAAAAATCACAATAGCCATAATAATCAGAATGGTGATCATAATAATCATACTAACAACCATAATGATCATAGTAATCATCATAATAAACAGAATAGTCATGGAAATAATCTAAGTAATCATTATTATTAACGTAATAACCATAATCATCGTAATAACCATAATGATCTTAATGATGACCATAAGATTCATCATAATTATACTAAGACATGTAATAATCACAGTAATCATAATAATAAACATAATAAGCTTTGAAATAATCATAATAACCTTTATACTAGCCATAATAACCATAATAATCATAATAACTAGAATAATCATAATAGTCATAATAATCGCAATAACCATAATGATCTTAATGATGATCATGATGTTCATCATAATTATACCAAGATCCATAATAATCATAGTAACAATAATAATAAACAAAATAAGTTTGAAATAATCATAATAACCCTTATACTAGCCATGATAACCATAATAACCATAATAATTATAGTAATAACCATAATAAGCTTGGAAATAATCATAATAAGCATTATACTAGCCATAATAATCATAATAACTATAATAATCATACTAGTCATAATAATACCTATAATAAACTGGGAAATAATCATATTTATCATTATAATAGCAATAATAACCATAAAGATCATAATAGCCATAATAATCTGAATGTTGATCCTAATAATCATACTAACACCATAATAATCACACTGATCATCATAATCACTACAATAATCATAGTAATCGTAATTGTAATGTTAATAAGCATAGCAATAGTCACAATAATCATAGTAACCATAATAATCTTAATGATGATCATAATATCCATGATAATTATACCAAGATCCGTAATAATCATAATAATCAGAATAATAACCATAATGGGTTCGGAAATAATCACAATATACATTATACTAGCCATATCAACCATAATAGTCATAATAGCCACAATAATCATAATAGTCGTAATAATAACAATAATGAACTTGGAAATAATCGTAATAATCATTATAATAGTCATAATTGCCATGAAAATCACAATAGCCATAATAATCGGAATGGTGATCATAATAATCATACTGACAAGCGTAATGATCATAGTGATCATCATAATCAATACAATAATCATAATAATCGTAATTGTAATGTTAATAAGCTTAGCAATAGTCACAATAATCATAGTAACCGTAATAATCTTAATGATGATCACAATATTCATGATAATTACATCAAGATCCGTATAATCATAATAATCATAATAATAACCATAATGGGTTCGGAAATAATCATAATATACATTATACTAGCCATAAGAGCCATAATAGTCGTAATAGCCATAATAATCATAGTAGCCATAATAATAACCATAATAAACTTGGAAATAATCATATTTATCATTATAATAGCAAGAATAACCATAAAAATCATAATAGCCATAATAATCTGAATGTTGACCATAATAATCATACTAACAGCCATAATCATTATAGTGATCATCATAATAACTACAATAATCATAATAATCGTATTTGTAATGTTAACAAGCATAGCAATAATCACAATAATCATAGAAACCATAATAATCTTAATGATGATCATAATATCCATGATAATTATACCAAGATCCGTAATAATCATAATAATCATAATAATAACCATAACAGGTTCGGAAAAAATCATAATATACATTATACTACCCCTAACAACTATAATAGTCATAATAGCCATAATAATCATAATAGTCGTAATAATAACAATAATGAACTTGGAAATAAACGTAATAATCATTATAATAGCCATAATAGCAATAAAAATCACAATAGCCATAATAATCTGAATGGTGATCATAATAATCATACTAACAACCATAATCATCATAGTAATCATCATAATAAACAGAATAGTCATGGAAATAATCTTAATAACCATTATTATTAACGTAATAACCATAATCATCGTAATAACCATAATGATCTTAATGATGACCATAATATTCATCATAATTATACTAAGACATATATTAATCACAGTAATCATAATAATAAACGTAATAAGCTTTGAAATAATCATAATAACCTTTATACTAGCCATAGTAACCATAATAATCATAATAACCATAATAACCATAATAATTATAGTAATAACCATAATAAGCTTGGAAATAATCATAATAAGCATTATACTAGCCATAATAATCATAATAGCTATAATAATCATACTAGTCATAATAATACCCATAATAAACTTGGAAATAATCATATTTATCATTATAATAGCAATAATAACCATAAAGATCATAATAGCCATAATAATCTGAATGTTGATCCTAATAATCATACTAACAACCATAATAATCATGGTGATCATCATAATAAC